>NC_038252.2:9977375-10064759 GCF_000004515.6 Glycine max | reverse complement strand
GAGAGAGAAGCTCGGAAGAGAGAGAAAAAAAAATCTCATATTTTTTTTTATCTAATATGGTGTAAACCATTCCATCGTAACTTAACTGATTTCCACCGTTTGATTTTTTAATTTTAAAATCAAATGAAAGATATGCATTCTTTTTTTTTTTTTTACCCAAACTTACGTGCGGTGTGAAAGTAGTTTCCCATCGTAGTTTTCGTCTTCTACTTTCCATTGCATACCCAAATTTGGTAAGTTGTTAATCCTTGAACACATTTAGCATTTCCCTACTTGTTTTATATTCAAACTTAAAATAAACAATATATAGGAAACACACTCATCAATCATCACCCATATGGCATATTGCTTTCCAAAAAAGATAATGCCCTTGCCCTAATATCTCAAATCCTTCCTTGTTCCGCTACCACATTTATTTGTTTGTTTGAAAATTTTCAGCTTAGTGTATCCATCCCCGCTATAATAAACTTTGCATTAGTATTTTTTTTTTTTTTTTGCAAAGCATTAATATTTTTATTTTAGTGATTTTAAATAACAAAATATCAGTAAGCAAAAACTTTTTCATTTTCTTGTCAGGGATCTCATTTTGTTTAGAACATTTTCAATGATTTTGATATAAGTAACTTAATTTTTGTCATCTCAATCTTTAACAACTCTTTACTTTTCTCTCCAATTGATATTCTTATTAATAAGTTATTTAAGTAATTCAAAATCACATGTGACATATTTGAAATAATATTTTTTTGTTAAACAATTCTAATTATAGACAGTGTCGCATTTAAAAACTTGAACTTATACGGTGCTTGCACCTTTTATGCTAAATTTAAATAGCACATAAATTTAAAAAACTGGTCTCATCAAGTCAGAAAACATGGCACGTTTTATGTTCCTTGATTTTTTTTATTCAAAGACTGACCTAGACAACCCGGATCTTTATATGAGTACGTTACTGTTCATTGCATACCCAAATTTAGTAAGATGTTAATCCTTTAACACATTTTCCTACTTGCTTTATATCCAAACTTGAAATAAACAATATATATAGTAAACACACTCATCAATCATCATCCATATGGCTTATTCCTTTGCAAAAAAGATAATGCCCTTGCCTAATTCTAAAATCCTTTCCTTTTTCCGCTGCAACATTTATTTATTTATCATTAAACAATCCCATTCTTGAACCCTCCCATAATAACAAGGACAAACCGCAGATAACTTTAATTAAAATTTCATCTTAAAGATTAGCACAACAAAAATTCTTAAAATAAAATTATTTTAATTTACTCCTATATTGTAAATTACAATATAATAAATAATTTGGAAAGTGGGGTGTCTCCTCATTTTCTCAATACATTTTCAATATTATCCCTGTTTAAATTTTACATATGCATTTCATACGATAATCTCAAACTGCTTCATTTGTCTTTTTCTTATACTTATATTTTTATATCATTTATCTCTCAATTTATCCTCTTTTACCTTTATTTTTAAATTGAATTTTGTTCATCAAATTAAAAAAAAAAACTTATATCATAGCTTAAACTATCCATTATAAATCTAACAAAAAAATTATTCATTATAAATCTAAAATTTAATTTATATAATAATTTTTTTATTAATTATATAAAATAATGACTTATCATTAAAAATATACACATACTAAAATGTTAATTAAAAATAAATAATTGTAAAAATATTTATAATACTCCATTTATTTCTTTTCTTAATCTGAATGATTAATGATCAACATAAAGTCACACATCAACTTATGTCTCATGAGTCATGACCTTCCAGGTTCACTAAACGGCAACCCCTATCCCTTAAACGACCCCACGCACCCTTCCCCTTAATAACCTTATCCAACCACTGTCTCAATCAACCCCCATCCACGTGCCGCGCTTGTGCGAACCCACCCTTCCCTCACGCACACATGCTAAAATCACACTTCCACACGTCACGAACCCATGATTTGACCCGAATAAAAATGGATATGCCAAGCATCTATAACCACTACAGTACCCTCATTCGGATCCTACCCGGCATATCCCCAATTTAACCTCGTCAAACTCTCAAACGAGTTAAATCACACACAACATTAAGATCAAAACCACAGCATTAATTATTAAACCTAAAACTGTTTCCGTCGAATATTCTCGAGAAAATTCCAGCAATTCCTTTATCTTTATAAGCAACTTACACACACACACACACACATCTCAAACCTAAACCCAAATCCAAACCATTTCAGAATATAGCAATTGATAATTAATTGATCCGAATTGTTGCGGAAATCTCAAACCTAAATCCAAACCATCTCAGAATATTGCAATTGATAATTAACAGATCCAAATGGTGGTTTTAGCGAGAAAGAAACGAGTCACTGATCCGTTCGACGACGAAGCCAAAGCACGTCTCGTCGGCGGCGGCGACCACCGGCAATTGAGCTACGTCAGCAGCGGGAGCGAACATTCCGGCAACGGCGACGGACACTCGCCGTGTCTCTCCGAGCTCGTGCATGATTTCCTCGAGGACAATGGCGACTCGGAGAACAACAACTCAGCGGGGAACGAGTTCGACTCGGAGCGAGTCGACTCCGTCACAGACTGCATTGACTCAGTGGAGGAGCTTCTCATGTTAAACGCATCCAACGTTTCAGACTCTTATAAGAGCTTGCTTCTCGAGCATGCTTCGGAGGCATCAGAGAAGTTCGAGTTTTTGAAAGAAGGAAACGTTTCGTCGCATCGCCGAAACGCGATGTCGTTTCTGCGCGAGAAGGGGCACAATGCGGCGATTTGCAAAACGCGGTGGGACTCTTCCGGTGGAGTAACTGCAGGTAACTATGAATTCATCGACGTGGTGCAATCTGGGCCGGCTACGTGGCACAAAAGGTACTTCGTGGACCTTGATTTCGTGGCCCAGTTCGAGATCGCACGGCCCACAAGCGAGTACTTAGAGTTTCTTAATTATGTGCCGCGAATATTCGTTGGGACGGAGGAGGAGCTAAAACGCACCGTGCGGGTGTTGTGCGGAGTTGCGAGGCGTTGTTTTGGGAAGAGAGGGTTAAGTCTGCCTCCATGGAGGAAGAACCGGTACATGCAGAACAAGTGGTTCGGTCCGTATCGGAGAACCGCGAACCCGGTTCACGGAAACCCGGTTCCAACGGTCGTGTCTGCGTTGAGTGGGGCCAAATGTAGGTTCGTGGGGTTCGACGACGCGTTTCGGAGGCCAGACATGGCGGTGTGGTTGTAACTACGAGATAATCGATGATAGTTTCAGCATTTATAATAATTTACGTATTTCTTTGATGAATTAAGTTAGATTTTTTCCGAACGTTGTTAATTTTTTTTTTAATTTTAGTTTAGGAGCTGAAAGATCGATTCTGTAAAAAAGAAATAATAATTTAAATTTTGATGAAAAATTGAATGAAAATTGGAGTTGATGGGATATATCATAGAATTGAATTTGCATGCGGCAAGTGAACATTGTTTAATAGTTATGTTTATTCTATGCGGCGAATAGGAGATTACAATATTACTTGGGGACTGAACCATACAGAGTGAAACGAAACTCTTGTATAATTGAAAAACGCACGTTTGATTCGATTAGAACAAACACAATCAATTAAAGCGATTTTGTGAAATAATTTATGCACAAAATATATGAAAAGGACAAATAACTAAGAATAAATATATTATATTCAATAAATTAAATTGAAGATAAATCTTACGATACAGATAATGTGGTCCCGGGTTTAGACAATGGAATACACCGAATAGTTTTTGGATATGACAGATGTTAGTTACCATACGGGTGGTTTCTTGCTAATAATGAAGGAACAGGTGGCTTGAAAATACAGGTTGTCGTACAAAACTACAAAGTTTGGGCTATATTCTATTGAATTATCGATCATGAAAGAACATAAAGTATTCTATTAAAGTTGGCTTTTTTTTGGTACGTATTATAGTTTATTGTAGCTAATAAATTAGAGATTTAATATTAGTATATAAGTTTTAAACTGACATTTTTAGAATAAAATAAATTAAATATACACTTAAAAATAGTTAGTAAAAATAAAAATAAAAAAGATAACCTTTCTTTCTCTCTTTCTTTTTCATTTTTTTATACTACCTTAGTTTTAAAAAATAATGTATTTTTAGAAATTAATTATCCCTCCAGTTTTGTACGACAACCTGTATTTTTACACTAAAACATATTTCTTATAAAAAACTAGAAGTAATATTAAATTTAGATTATAGAAAATTTGACTGTTTAATTACTTGCCTTACGTGAATTAATTAAGAGCAATTTATGATTATTGCGTTACCAAAAACGTTTGTTCACTTGACTTACACATCACAAATAAAACTATTAAAATAAGTTCAACTTGGTGGGATGACCCTATACTCTAATAAGCCTGATTCATATGGGTTCTTTAATTTGCTATCCAAATGAAACTGGACTAATTTGACTCAGCCTGTCAGGCCGAACAAACTAGAAAAATATAGATAGGAAAACTACACCAAATAGGTTTAGTACTTTTTCATGTAAAATACATATAGATGTAAAATACATATAAGTTGATATAGAAAAATTAAACAATTTTGCGTGGCTTAATAGGTTAGACGAGCCAAGTTGAGCTAGCAAATTAGTAACCCATATAAAAAATAAGTCAACTCTCAACCTATTCTCACGCTCTAGATCGTTTAGCAACTCTAATCACACAAGCAATTAAAAAGCATAGGAAAAATGATAAAAAATTAATAATTATAAAAATCATATAAATTAAAAACATCATATTAGTAAGTACTTGCCAATGATATTATTTATTAGTACATGCAAAATAAATAGTTTTCATACGGAGAAAATTGTAAATTTTTTAAAATAATCACAGTTGAAATCGACACTATTTATATGCATAAAGAAGTAGCTAATATTATATATATATATATATATATATATATATATATATATATATATATATATATATATATATAGAATGCTTGTATATTAAACTTTATTGAATTAAAAAATATATAATTATTTTAGATACTATATTGAAAATTAATTAATTTAAATAATTATTTTATTAATAAAAAAATTAGGTTATTGATATAAGAATTGTGAAGTTATTTAATAATTATAAAAGAAAGTGTGACAATTTCATATATTAATTAAAAGGATTAAAAGATTATTATTACAGTAAAGATAATTATTATAGTAATAATATAATATTGTATATTTAGTTTGGATTAGATATTTGTTATATTTGAATTTGTGATTATTGACATTGCGAATGATTTAAACTTTATCATATTTTATTTTAATATATCTTGAAATAAAATAAAATATTGGATAATGTTAATAATTAGATAAATCTATATATTAGAATAGAAAAAGATAAAGAAAGATTTGATTATTCAAATCTATCGAGAACATATCTCATATGACTCAATCTTAAATTATATACTTATAATTATATAAAAATAGAAAATTCTCTTCTAAAATTTTGTAGACAGTCTCTCTCGAAAAATAATAAAAAAGTATATCATATAAGATTGAAAAGAAAGAAGAAATAAAGAGAATCTTGTTGACCCCCGGAGAAGAGGAATTATAAGTAAAGAATGCATGAATTACTATGTGATTCAAGAGGAGAGTAAATCAATTTTTTTTTTCTAAACATCCATGGTATAGATTTTTGAAAACAAGTCTTTTTTGAGTTTACTAGTCATAAATTGATAAATTAATACATTGATCCTTGCATAAATTAATCCGTGTAAAATTTAGGTTCCATGCTATTCTTGTGCAAAATTATTTAAGTGTCTAATATAATCATACAAACATGTTGCTTTTACTATCCGTGGTTTTTAATTTTTTTTACAACAAGGGATCTTGCAATGTACAAATCTTCACTGCATATTGAATATTGAAATTTATTTGAAAACTAGTGCGTGTAACCGTGTGATACACGTAACGTCTCACATTTTAAACTAAAAATATTGATTAAAAACACTTTAATTTAATTTACTTTAGAAATGCATGTCATTTTTTTAAAAAAATTTATCGTTACGTAGAAATAATAAAACATCTTCCTATACTATTTTTTTTAAAAAAATAAACTGCGATAGTTGGAAAATGCTAAATAGTTGCATCAACTTAAAATTCACATGTCACATATATAATTGTCAAAGTTCACGCTCTACCAGTTTATCATTTAATAATCAAAATAGAATATAGGCACACATTTCAGTAATCAATTAGTAGAGAAATATCAGACTTTCAAAACAAACATTAGTTATCAGATCTCGCATTTATCTCAGCAATATAGAGTAAATAAAATAATAGTTTCAAGAAATAAATAATTCTAAGATAATTTATACAAAGACACAAATTCCAAAGTATAGTTATCTACTCTAAAAAATGTCTCTTTCACTCGATTTTTCACAGTTTCATTCCTGACTTATGTTTAGTGTTCTCGGTGTTCTGCGAATCAGATTTTCGCAAATCTTATATGCTACCCTACATTTTCAAACCTAGTAAACTCATTTTTTAGGTCAAAAACTTAATTATAACAGTCCATACTGTTGTAACTTTCAGTCCAAATTCGTGGCAGATTTTCATTTTACTAAAGGTCCTTAAACTTGTTTTATTTGTAACTTTTGCTAGGAAACTTTTATTTGGGTGAAATTTAAGGCTAACTCTATCTTTTAACATGAAAAGAAGTCAGTTTTGGCATAAAAACTCAATGAAAATTAATATCTTAGAACACAGATTCATGGCATAATAGCAAGCTAAAAAATTTCAAAGTAACAACATGTTCAAGGAAGTTCAACAACAAACACATGGTTCAAGAGTTGGAGAGACCCTACTCACCTCTCTAAGAACTCACGGAATTTTGAAGGAGAATGAAGAATATTCATGCTTTTCAAAATTTACCTTCACAAGTAAAACAAAATGGCAGTTCCAAGTTGTTAGAGAAACCAGAACAAGAGAATGACGAAGAATCAAGTCTAGGATGAAAAATAAAGCTCATTTACCTAAACTTGGAGACTCAAGGGATCAAGAATACAAAGAACCAGCAGGGAAGAAGAAGAAGAACAACAACTGAACTACCCTACCTCAAGCTTTAATTTCGTGCAAAAAAAAATGAAGGGATAAGACTACAAAAGATTTTTTTTCTTTCACAAAGGACAATAAGCTATGAAGTAGGCTCTCTTTTACAAGGCTTTATGACACTTTGAATGACCCCCTTGTTAGCAAATATGAAAGTTCTAAGGCATACCATTAATGGGCAATTTTGCTTTTTGCAAAACTACAAAAAATGGAAGGGATAGGATTTTTCAAAAATGGGTATTTTTGCTTTTTACCAAAACTAATAAATCTTATCTCAATTGCCTAGGTTATTGTACTAATATCCCTAGAAATATGTGTACCTAGAGTGATCTTCACACAAAGAACACTCTCACACAAAATTAAATTAAATTGTCGCTCAGTGCACGATGTAATTTCACTACAAATGGAACTTTTATTCAGGCAGTTGTTTCCAATTTATGCCAATTAAGTAAACAAAGTATCTACGATAAAAATAAATTAAACTAAGTCTAAACTTATACAATTAATATTATACAGGGTATAAATTAAATCACACAGTCATATAATTAAATTACATAGTGCAAAATTTCCACTATCTAGTCTTTAATAGTGAATTTTTTTACATGTTTAGAAAATAAATGTAGAAGAAAATTTTTAGGTGTTACAATGCATGGGTGACGTTCATATTGTTTTTTAATATAAATAAGTATTATTTATTTATAAAACTTTTTGAGGGATTAATTTGTTAAAATTATGAGAAGATTAATTGTAAAAGGTGATAATTGCTAAATATGAGCTGTTTTTTATAATAAAAATATAATGAAAATAACCTTAAAAATATTTATTTAGTATTTATTTTTTATTAATTGTTAAGAATTGATGTTTTTCTCATTCATGGCTTGCAGATATGAAAAAGAGGTATTAAAAGCCAAAAAGGTGTAGAAAATAACAAAAATATGAAAAGGCCTAGCCCAAGACGCACTTAGCACGTAGTACGTGCTCAACATGAGAGCATGCATTCTCACTAAGTGAGAAAAGGTGCGCTCAACGTGAAAACACACATTGGCGCTAAGCGAGAAAAGTTGTGCTAAGTACGAATACAGGCATCCGCACTAAGCGAGCAGCGCAAGTTTAGCGCAAGTACGCAGACCCATTATTTTCTATTCCCTTTTTTCATCCATTCTCCTCCATCAATTTTATACCCCTTTTCAAGTGTAAGACCCCTTATGGCTATGAGAAACTAAACTCTTAGTTAGGGCTTGGTAGGCCTAAAAAATCAAAAGATGTATTTATGCTTCATATTTATCAATGCAAACAGGTGTTTTCTTTCCTATTATCCTTTCTTACTTTAATTTCATGTATAATTCATTCTTGCATCATCTATAGGGATTAGGTGCTCGACAGAGGCTAATCCTTAATAGAAATGCAAGGAAGGTCTTACATGCATCAGTTTTAGAGATTAGTCGCTTGACAGAGGATAATTTTTAATAGAACTAAAAGGAAGGGGTATCTTAATAAAATTATTGTTATACATAGAGTGATTGTGTTATGCCTATGCATCAAAGCAAGCATCTAGAATTAAGACTTCATGTATTTTATCTAAGGAGTCTCTGAAAAGACATTTGGGAGATAGATAGGTAGAATATGCTTATCTCCGTGAGACATTAGAGGCAAGTATTCTAATAGATGTGGGTAGGGAAAATTTATCTAATTGGTAGAGAAAAATATAAAATAATACATCTTAGGTAAATAAGGCATGTTAGGTCCTAACATTCCCATCTCATTGAATTCCCAATTATTTCCTTTGTCTTTTATTAATAACTATTATTTTATATCTTGTTCTTTTAAACTCATCTTTTATACCTCAACTCATCTTCTATTTTTTATAAATTGGAAATTATCCAGCACAAGTACAAAAAAACGTCTCTATGAAAATCGACACTCGGACTTCTGAGTCTTTACTACTTGGATATTTTGGTACAGCTGCCAAATGGTCAACAAAAGGATTACTTTTTTAAGTAAATAATTTAAAATTTCATTTTTGAATAGAAATACAAAATATTGACATGGTTTAAGCAAGTAAGAGACAATCTTATTTATGATGTGATACCTAAGAGGGTCAACAATATGAGGGTCAAGCAGTAGAGGGGTAAGACCATTCCCTTAGTGAAGGTGGTGTGGAGTGCAAATGATGAGGGTGACACTATGTAGGAACTTGAGGATAAGATTAAGGAATCACTTCCACATCTTTTCCAAGGTTAGTTAATTTCAAGGACGAAATTCCTAAAAAGGTGGGATAGTTGTAACATCCCAATTTTCTTAGATTGGAAAGTTCTATGTAGAAATAGTTTGTGTTTGTTTGATATGTAGTGTGGTAGTATTATAAAAAGTGGAATCATTCATATAAGAGATAGAATCATCATTAGATAGCCAAGTGACCTAGATTTTGTGAATGTATACATGATTTTGATGATGTCAAAGAAGAATCAAACAAGACTGCTTCAAACGATAAGCATTGCTTCAAGATTAATACAAGATTGCTTCAACAAACAAAGCCTTGTTTCAAGATTTATTTAAGATCAAGTCTTGCCTCAAAACAAAGTGTTTCCAAGACATGCAAGGCTCTGGTAATTGATTACTAGAAGACAAGTTTGAAAAATAGCTATTAAAAAGGCTTTTGAATTTGAATTTTGAACCTGTAATCGATTACTAGATGTTTGTAATCGATTACCAGCAACGGAACTCTTGAAATTAAAATTCAAAAGTCATGACCCTTTAAAATATAACTGTGTAACCGATTACCAGTGAAATTTTTTTCAGAAAAGGCTTTTTGAAAAGACACATCTCTTCAAACCATTTTGAAAAGGCACAAAAGGCCTATATATATGTGTGTCTAATTTCAAAAAGCAAGAGAAAGATTTTCCAAGAGAACTTCATTGCCAAATGCTCTCTAACAACTCTTGGGCAAACACTTGCAAATCTATTAAGAGTTCATGGAACTTCAATTGTAATATTCTTCTTTTAAAGAGATAATTCTTCTTCTTCTTATTCAAAGAGATTGATTAAGGGACCAAGGGTCTCTTAAGTTGTAAGGAATTTTGAACACAAGGGAAGGGTTATCTCTGTGTGTTTCAGACTTTGTAAAATGAGTTTCACAAAGATAGTGGAAAATCTCAAGTGGGTTGCTTGAGTACTAGACGTAGGCACAAGAAATGGCCGAACCAGTATAAATCAAGTTTGCATTTCTCTCTTCCCTTATCTCATTTATTTTTTTGCAATCAATTTTATCTTGCATGTTTAAAGAACATTATTAAATTGATTGTTGTTTCTTTTGCATTCTTAGCCTATCATTTAGAAGGGGGTTAAAAGTTTGTTAGTGGGAAATTAATTCACCCCCTCTTAAGTTATTGAGGTCACTTGTCTAACAGATTTATGCTATGGGTATAGGAATAAGTGGTTTAGATGTAGAAAACCTTTGGTTAAACTATCAGTCAACAAAAGTCAACTACAATTTAGAAAGTCAAAATAAGGAAACTTCTCATTAATGACACTTTAGTAATTAAATATTTTTAGGCTAATATGAGATATTTAGACTTATTAATGAAAGTTTAGAGCATTATTATGTCTAGATAAGAGAAATCATTAGTTTAAATAATTAAAGAGGTGAATTAATTTCTCACTTACTTTAATAATTTTTTATAGAGGCTAATAGAAGAGGTTAATAAATGAATCTATTGATCTAGAATCAATTTAGAAGTGAGAATTAATTAGAGACTAATTAAGAGATTAAGTCACTAAGAGTAGTTAATTTTTTTTTTAAAAGAGGGAAAAGACCTAGCGACCCACATGTGAGGCCCCCTAATGAGCTAGGGCACCCTATATAAGAAGGAGAAAGTCACCTCCCCTCCCTTAGCTTTTGGGGTCACCAGTTTTGGAGAGAGAGGGAACATCTCTTCTTTATTTTTCTTTTCTCTTCCTCCATTATTGAGGTGTTTGAAGGTTTTTGAAGAAGTCTAGGTGAGTTTGATAGCCATTTTCTGTGCTCTTCTTTTTTTTCTTCCATCTCCAACTCAATAGGAATCTTATACCCCTCTTATGCTCCATTTTCATGTCTATGTTCTAGGTTCCAACTCCACCCACACTCACCTCTTTGATTCTTTGTGTCCACTAACTTGATCTCTTAGGACCCATGCTTTGATGTTATTAAGTTAAACTTCATTTATGTTGTGATTTTGTTTGTTTTTGTGTGAAACTTGTAATCTGTACCCGTGATAATTTGATTGATGAGTGTTAAATTTGTGGATTATGAGTTCAAAAATGTGTTCCTTGATTTCAAAAACCTAGGAAAGCATATATGATATGTCTCATTTGGAGTTGTATGGCCTTTGGAGTTGAACTTTTAAGGTAGGGCAAGTTATATGTGTATAATGCTTTGTTTTTGAAATTTTGAAAATGGAGCTGGAATATGTTGTTATTGACTTCAAAAATTAACTCACTAGGTCCAAAAAATAGGGTTAGATATAGAATATACCCCATTTGAGTTAGTATAGTCTATGGAATCACAATTTCTAGTTTTGCCCTTTTTTCGTAATTTTGGCTCTATTTTGAACGAACTTCACATAGGGGCTGGGTTTATGTAGATTTTGACCATGTAAATGAGTTCCTTGTGTTTGAAAACATAGGTTTTAATATGAAATTTGCATGGAATGGATTTCTACAACTCTTAGAAATTAGAAACAAGTTTTGTGAGCTTTGTGAATAAGTGCAGGACAATTTTGTGTTAGGACCATATGGAAGCGGATTTAGGGAATTTTGAGTCTAAAACTAAGTTCCTCGCATTTGAAAACATTGAGGAGCATATATGCTTTATCCTAATTGGATTTCTATATCAATAGGAAAGTTGATTTTAAAGTGGGTAATTAAGTGCAATTCCAACTGATAATATGTCATAAATATGTATAAATGCACGGAGTGAATGATATGAATTATGGATTGAGTTGTTTAATTTAACTAAGACTTTATTATCTAGAATTGTGGTAATTTTTATGTTAATTTTTGTAAGGGAAATGCATGTTGCATGTTATGAATATGAGTTATTAATGATGTTGATTTTGAGCTGTTGCGCTTTGGGATTGGGTCCGAGGGTGTTCGACCCTCGGCAAAATTTATTTTGAATGCATTGAAATGATTTTAGTGATTTGATATGGGAGGATGAGTAAGTTTGCAGAGTGGTCTTCTCCACTTAAACGGCCATGTTGGCTGATGACCCTAGAAAGGAAAGAGGATTAATTTCCATCCTTTCTCGATATGTTTGTGTGTGTGCACGATGGAGGATACTTGCATTCGGGGACTTCATGAGGATTAACATGCATTTTGAGGAAGGAATGAATGAATGAGGTAATGGGATTGTGTTAGAATTAGAGGGATTGTTGTGTCGGGAGTTAGGGAATGACCCGAAACCTTAGGAGTACACTCTCTAATGTCTATTCACAAGTACCAATATGACTACCGCTCATGTGTTGTCATCGTGAAAAAAGAGTGAGGATTCGCTAAGTGAGGGTATAGGTGACATATAGTAGGAAGACTAAGGGATGGTCTAAATGGTTCAAAGGAACCTGGGGAAGTGTTGAGTGATGATAACCCGACTAAAGGCATTTCCGGTTAGTGAGAGCTCCACTTGGCACTCCTAACTAGAGCAAATCTTTTTCCATGGTTGGTGAGAGCGTCATGTCCTATAACAGCATGTGACGTGTCCTACAAATTTTCATTCATATGTTGCATAAGACCATGAAGGCCTAGGAGGCTTAGCAACAGCGTGGCAATTTTGGGCCCAAGAATAATGATTGTGTGGGAGGAGAACTACAAATTAGGATGCCATGAGCGATGTATCTTAGAATATCACATGTGGTGGTTGTCTAGGCTATGAGTGGGACTTAAAGTCCATGTGTATGGCTTTCAAAGGGATGGAGTACTCTCCCCCTTATTATCATTTTTCATTAACGCCATCGAGACACGGTGGGAAACAATGGTATGCTTCATATGGATCATTTCTATAGGTTCCTTCATTGCTGCCACGTGCCAGTAGACGTACCAGTATATAGACCCTACATAGTTGACTTCTATGTTTGGTGGACCCAACCCACACCATCATATTATCACTTCATTGTGCCCATGCCAAAGGTGTTGGATCAAGTGGCCTCAGAATAATTAAGAACGGGGGGGGGGGGGGGGGTGGAATTAATTATGAATGTATCTTGCCAAATAAAAAATTTTCCCTCTTAAAGGTAACAAAATCCAATAAGGCTTTACTACTAAGTTATGAGAAAGTAAAGAATAGAAACAATAACTTAGACAAAAGTAAAGCGAAAATAAAAAGTACACAACGGAAAAGTAAAGAGTGTAGGGAAGAAGAAAACAAACACAAGTTTTTATACTGGTTTGGCAACAACCCGTGCCTACATCTAGTCCCCAAGAAACCACCGGTTCTTGAGATTTCCTTTCCCTTGTAAAAACCTTTACAAGCAATGAGCCCCAAAGGATGTCCCCTCCTTTGTGCTCAGTGTAACACCAAGTGGATGTACGCTCCATTTGAACTGATCGACAAGAGATGAACCATCTCTTGTTCTCAGTATTACAACCCAAGTAGATGTACGCTCTACTTGTACCACAAAGGATGTACACTCCAATGTGTTAAGACAAAGAATTCTTAGGTGGTTAGTCCCTTGAATTCTTTGTGGGGTGAAGCAAAAGATATCTCAGGCGGTTAGTCCTTTGAAATCTTTTATACAGAGGGAGGAGGAAGAAAAGATAGCACACTTTTATTTTTTGCAGAATTTCCACTTGCAGAAAAACAGAGTTTTGAAACAGAAGTTTAGAAAGCTTTTTGACAAGAGTTTAGGCAAAGAAAAAAACAATGGGCAACTATAAAAAGATTGATCATTTAGAACGTGTGCCAAAGTCATGCTTTTATAGACTCTTCATGTCTGGTCAATAAACCATTGGAAGAGTTATGACTTTTGATGAATTTTGAAAAATCCAGTTTCGTTACTAGTAATCGATTACCAAAAACTTGTAATCGATTACAAGGTGTCTTTTCTGAAAGGTTATGACTCTTGGCTTTTGAATTTGAATTCCAACGTTCAAATTTGTCACTAGTAATTGATTACCAAATCCTTGTAATTGATTACACCTTTTCTGAAAAGCCTTAGAACTTATAACTTTTCAAAGAGTTTTTCTGAAAAGGTTTTAGAGCACTGGTAATTGATTACATAAAACTGGTAATCGATTACTCTTTGTAAAAACCAATGTTAAATCCAGACTGGTCACTGGTAATCGATTACTACCAACTGGTAATCGATTACCAGAGAGTAATCACTCTGGTAACTTAGAAAATTTGAAAAAATTCTTTTGTAAAAAAAAACTGTGCTATTTGGTTTTTGAAAAATTCTTTTAATACTTATCCTATATGAAGTCTTGAATTGTTGCTTCTTGATTTCTTCTCTTGAATCTTGAATCTTGGATTGGATTCTTGATGCTTGATCTTGAAGTCTTGAATCAATCACTTGGCCTTTTGGCATCATCAAAATTGCTTGGTTCATCATCATGAAGCTTGCTTCTACAAAAGGTTGTTATCCCTTCCAAGTCACATTTTTCGCTAGCGAACAATGTGAATCTAACTCCTCATCTGAGGATTCTGAGGTCATTTCCCCTACTTTGATGTCTCATCGATTAGTGTTGCCTAGGTCTTAGGTACCACACAAGATAGACGTGGTGGATCTCATGTTGGAGTATAAGGGAAAGGAGTTGGAGGTGGACACGTCTTTTGAAGAGGATTCATCGATGGATGAGGAGGACCCCAATATAAAGCTATAGTTTATAGAGGAGGATTCTTCGTAGGATTCCTCTAAGGAGTCTTACTATGAGGCATCTTACATTTCACTTGATTGATTCTTTTTGTGGATACAACTAACTTTGGGCTTGAGTATAGGTGACTACTCTGAGTCTTAGGTTTTTACCCTTATGTGTATTTTGGGATGGATAGACCTAGGTTCAGACCTTTTGTATTTTGTGGATACAATTTTACTTTATTCTACTTATTAGGAGTTGTATATGTTACTCATTGGTTTCACCAAGACGCATTGTATTTTTCTACTCTTTATGACATATGATACTTATTTTATCTATATTTGGTGAGCATGGAGGTTCACCCATTTATCATTATTCTAAATACTTGTTCTTCTCTTTTTCTTTCTTCGTTCATAAAAGTGAGAACACAAGGTGATTATTTATAGAGAAAACAACTCTAACCATCTGTGATCAATTAAAATGTCAATGTAATTGATTATTTCAATGAAGTAATCGATTATATTATCATTTCAATTGATTAAAATGTTTTTCACATATCTGGAAAACTTTCAAGAACAATGTAATCGATTAGATTATTGATGTAATCGATTAAAGTGTTTTTGATCACTTCTATGAACACTTTTAAGAGAAAAGTAATCAATTATGATAATCTGGTAATTGATTAAAGTAGAGACTCATGATAATCAATAATCGATTATGATCTGCCTAGTAATTGATTAAAACAAAGAGTTTTATACATTGAAGAAGTTTCTAACTTTAGAAACAACCTTCTTATTTCTCCATGATAATGCATGATGTATACATGAAAAGATAGAAACTAAAATTCAACAATCAATACAAATGTCACTCAAAGAGTTGGGCGTGTAAAAAGACAAAACTTCTAGAAGCTTCTTCATGTTGCTCCCCTTATCTCTAACAAGTATAAGAAAAAACAGGTTAATCCATGAACCCGTTTTGAGCTCATGATAATTCTCTATTGATCAATTTATAAAGTACTTTACATTTGGCATGTATGATTAAATTACTTTAAAGATGAATTTTTTGTTGAGGTGCATGTGAGTGATTATATGGTCTTTTACACATACAAGTGATAGTTGTTTAGAAAAATATTTTCTAATTTTTTTTCCAATATGCAATCTTTTCAGCTTTATAAGTGACTATATGATTCTTTAAATTTTGCGTCTTTCAAAATAATTTTGAGACGTTCATGGAACTGTTGTGATGCTATGAAAGTTGTGTTCTGTGGCGATTGGGAATGAGTAGTTGAGAACACCTTGTCTTGTATGAACAAAGGTGCCAAAAATAAAGAACCCCTTGCTAAAGACCCAATTTATGAGACAATGCCTCTATAAACTAGAGATGTGAGTTCTCCAAGTTTTGGTTTTACAAGCATTTTCCTTTTGTGACACAAGTTAGAAGGGACTTTGTGAATTATTAGCAATATTTTGAGTAGTTAATTTGACTTAGTTGTATTGTCAAATGTGATTTATCCATATTACAAAATTTGTATAATATGAGATACTTGAGAGGTACCATAAATTATGGTATTCAAATGGTGGATTTTCAAGTTATGGTACATTTCTTTAGATGTATCATAGTAGATTTTCCACTATATCAGAAGGGAACAATGATTCTAATTGTCTTTGGTTCAAATGAGAATAATTTCATGAGAATTTATTTTACTTATAGAAATGTTGTCACTTGGAATTCAACCAAGTTGATCTATATAGTTTGATTTACCATGGAGATTCATTTTTGGCTTAGTAGAATATGATATTAATTAACTAAGAAAAAGGTCTTAGCAAATATTCCTTTGGAATATAAATTGAGAAATCATGTGATAAAGCAATTAATTGCTTAAGAGATAAAAAAAAAATTGATCTTGTGAAGTGAAAAATGGATTCGGTTGATCCTCTAACTAGAACCCCAAGGGAAGAAATTATTGTTTGAAACACTAAGGGAAATGAAACTTTATTAAGCCACTAAAAACAAACAAGTGATGACACCCACCAGTTGTGGTTGGAAATCTCATGAATAAGGTTTATATGGGTAAGAACAAGTCATTTATCAGTTCTAATAGCATTAAATTGATTTTAATAAATTTTATTTTTTAGTTCCTTCCTATGGTGTGAAAAAGTGTTAAACACTAATGAGAGGTTAAACTTTACGTGGGTATGAGAAAGTGTTAACATTTTAATTACATTAGGATTTACATTGGCCAAGTGTAACCAAATCCCAATTGTAGTATTGAACCAAAGCTCAAGTTGTCTCGCAAGGGAATAGTGCAAGGATGAATATTCAAATTAAAACCCTTCTGGTAAAGGTATTTTTGTGTTTTTATATTTTAAAATACCTAAAACTTAAATTAATCAAAATAGAAAATAAAATG
Source organism: Glycine max (assembly GCF_000004515.6). Classification (NCBI taxonomy): domain Eukaryota; kingdom Viridiplantae; phylum Streptophyta; class Magnoliopsida; order Fabales; family Fabaceae; genus Glycine; species Glycine max. Next base: position 10,047,415 of record NC_038252.2, on the reverse strand, counting down.
TATATTTTTATAGAGAGATTAATGATGTGCTTAACATTTAATAACAAATTACAAGAAAACGTAAGAAGTTACTTGTTGACACGATAATAATTATAGATGAAAACAATAGTGCTGGGATGCTACGATTGTACTCGGAATCCTCTTATATGATGCAATTCCTTACACTTATGCTTAGTTATATCATTTATTCATAATTCACTAATGTATTATATCCCTAATATCCTAGGTGATAGACCCCAAATCATTTGCCTTCATTCCAAATCCCTTGGCAAACCAACAAAAGCAATCAACAATATCATTTGGGAATTAGTGAGGTTTCACCAAGATTATTCTATCCCTAGAGATAACCCCAATTAAGTATCCGATTCAGTTTGGGTTTCAACCAAACCACCAAAGGTGCATGTCAATTCTCCTATGTTTGAGTTGGCTTAAGTGGCCTTTACCTCACTTGAGTGAGACTACCTGTAAAATTGCTTTATTTCTTTGTAGAAACTCACAAAATCATATTAAAAACTTCTAAAATCATACTTACTATCTAAAATATATTAAAAATTTAAAAAATAAAAATTTGATTCAAAACAAGGCCTAAAGTATACCAAAGTATCAAATAAACATCTCAAATTGCATATGAAAATATGGTAAATTTGACGTTTATCAGCAGTCCAAACTTAAAACCTTGCTTGTCCTAAAGTAAGACTGAACTGAAAGCAAGCTGACCAGTAAAAATTTAAAATAAAACTAGACTAAAAATAAGAATAAGGATTCACAATGATAAGTTACAAACATGCTTTTCTTGTGTTCCCTTTTTTTATTCAATGATTTATTTAATTATGTGCTTCAATCGTCTAAGTATGGTGCCCACATTCAGCTTTTTAGCTCCACCAAATAATTTGCAAATTTCAAAACATGCAATAAGAAAGTCATTACAAATCTAATCACATAATAACTTGTCATTTCATACAGTGTTTCGCTCTTAGCTTGGGTAAGTGTTTCACTCAATTCACATCTTAGAACACCACATTTCAACTTTAACTTAGAGGAAGTAAAACATTAGTCTATTCATTTCATTTCATTCACTTCCTACCAATCCTTGGTACTCCAAAATTTCAATTTCATACTTTTCTTTGTCCTCAATTTTTTATTTTTTCTTTACTTTGCTTCTCCCTTGTTTTTCTTTATTTTTTTGTGTTTCAGATTTTTCCTTTTTCAATACTTTACAAGACAAAATGAAGATAATACTTTCAACCTTTGTTCATGTGATAACTTATTGGTATCCTTTTATTTTGTTCCCTTTGAGTGGTGCGTTGCCACTCCAAACTTAAAACCTTTTCCAATTCCTAGACCCATGCTCTCCTATCTTTTAAGTTAAGGGTAGTGACCAATATATAAACATATAAATTTCAAGCTTAGGCAATTAGAAAAGAATAAATCAATTAAGCTTAAAGTAAGGTGCAAGGGATAAACAATGTTGGGTATACTTTTTGGCTGTTGGATAAACATGCAAACACGTCCTTGATTATTTCAATGCATACAATTGCAATCAATCTACAAGAGATTCAATCAAAGTCTACTGTCTGTGAGTGAAATAAGAGTGTCTCTCAATATATATTTTTATCATTATAATGATCACTCACTCACTGGGCTAGGTCTACAAGTTTCCTTATTTGCTTTCAATTTTTCATGCCAAACTCATTAAACATCTCAATCAAGCAAAATAAATGGTTTTCACTTTTAGCACTTGTGTTCAACCACACAAAGAATGATTTAAGCACAAAAAAATATTTTATTTTATGGTGGGTTTGCAAGAAAATGGTGATTCTTTTAAATCACTTGTGTTTCCTTATCTTTCGAATATTAAAAATATTCCTAAACTACCACACTTATACTAAACAACTAAACTAATAAAGCGAAGTTAACAAAAAAGTAAAAGAGAAGGGTAGAAAAGGCTTCACTTAGGGCTGAAGATCCCTTAACATCTCCTATTATCCATTACAACCTCTCTACCTCCCTGGACAACGAGTATGTTGTCCTCCAAATGAGTTGGCCGTTAATAAGGCTGCACATGATGAACAAAACTCTAAAATGCAAGTTAATGCTATGTTACAAGTGATAATTTTTATTATTATTTATTTATTTTTTATTTTTGAACTCTAAACTTAAAGCTAAAAACTATCCCAAATGAATGTAATGTAAAAAGTAAGAGTTAGGAAGATGGGTTGCCTCCTAGTAAGCGCTTCTTTAAAGTCACTAGCTTGACATTTGATGTCACTCTAAGGATATTTGAGCTTGATGACTATGGTGTGTTGTGGAACTTCTCCACCAAGGTATATCTTTAATCTTTGGCCATTAACCAACCAATTGTGGTCTTTGGATTGGTCCTCTATCTCTATAGCTTCACAAGTCTTAACGTCTTTGACTATAAAGGGACCACTCCATCTCGATTTTAATATTTTGGGAAACAACTTTAACCTTGAGTTGTAGAGCAATATTTGGCTGAGCCTGGATTCTCTGTGGAGGATCTTTTTGTTATGGTACCTCTTGGTTCTTTCTTTGTAGAGCTTGGATGATTCATATATGTTAGGTGCATCTCTTCAAGTTCTTTTAGTTGTACCTTCCTCTTATCTTCATATGTTGTAGAGTCAAAGTTGAGGAACTTTATGGCCTAATGAGCTTTTATTTGTAACTCCACTAGTAGGTGACATGCTTTTCCATACACCATTTGAAATTGGGAGATGCCAATGGGTGTTTTGAAGGCTGTTCTATATGCCCATAGGCAATCATCAAGCTTTGCAGCCTAATCCTTCCTTGAAGTAGCTATGGTCTTTTCTGGTGTCCTCTTGATCTCCCTATTTGAAACTTCAACTTGTCCATTTGTTTGCGGATGATAGAGTGATGCTAATATGTGTTGAACATCATATTGTTGGAGGACGTTTGAAAGTTGATCATTACAAAAGTGTGTACCTCCATCACTAATCAATAGTCTAGGCACTCCAAATCTAGAAAAGATGTTTCTCTTTAAGAACTTAATCATTGTCTTTGCATCATTGATTGGACTAGCAATTGCTTCCACCCACTTTGAGACATAGTGCACCACTACCAAGATATATTCATTGCCAAGGGAGGATGGTAAGGGACCAACAAAATCAATTCCCCAACAATAAAAGAATTCTACCTCCTAAATGTTTTGTAATGGCATTTCATGTCGTCTAGATATGATGCCAGTTCATTGACAGTTGTCGCATGATCGTGCATGGTTATGAGCATCTTTGAAGAGTGTGGGCCAATGGAATCTAGCTTGAAGGATCTTTGCAATTGTTCTTTCTCTATTGAAGTGGCCTCCATGTGGTGATTTGTGGCAATGCCAAAGTATGCTAGCTTTTTCTCCCTTTGTTACACATCGCCTTAACACATTTCCAACACCAATATAAAAAAGAATAGGGTCATCCCAAACATACTTGGTGGCTTCTTGGAAGAACCTTTTTCTCTCGTGGAATTTCAGACCTTTCGACAATTGTCCCATGGCCTTAAATTTTTCCATGTCAGAGAACCAAGGGTAGTCCTCGTCTTGAAGTTTACTACCATGAGTATCTCATTTGGGAATTCTTCTTTGATCTTCTTTTCTTTCTTGGTGACTTCTTCATTGGCTTGGAATCCACTTTGGCAAATAGATATTTTATAGCTCAGTGGTTGGTGTACACAATGATCTTTTATCCTATAAGATATGATCAGAACTTTTCAAGGGCATAAACCATTGTTATGTATCTCCTTTTCCATTATTGCATAGTTGATTTGGGCTCCATTTAGCACCTTGCTGGCATAGTAGATAACATTAAATCTTCCATTCCTCTTTTTGTCCTAATATTGCTCCTACTGAATAGTCACAAATATCACACATTAATTTGAATTCTTGCCCCCAATTAGGAACCACTATAATCGGTGCAGTTACTAGCTTCTTTTTCAAAAAGGTAGAAAGCTTGAAGGAATTCTTCATTTAAGTGGAATAGGTTCTCTTTGACAAGTAAATTACATAGGGGTTTGAAAATCATAGAGAAATCTTGTATGAACCTTCTATAGACACCACCATGCCCCAAAACGCTTCTTACTCCTTTCACGTCTATAGGTGGTGGGAGCTTTTCAATTTCTTCTATCTTGACTTGATCTACTTCAATACCTTTTGCTGAAATTTTATATATAAATATATATAAAAGGGTCACATTATTTCTAATAATGTGTAATAAAACCAATTAAATAAAATATTAATACACATTAATATATGTAAATCAAAATATGACATCAATGTCATTAAAACATAAATAATTTCAAAATATGGAAATATCTTAGTTTCATATTAATTTCTAAATATTTTTGTAAAACAATTATTACGGGGCATTAACCTTTTGAAATAAATATTCTATATGTACAACAATTCCCTTCATATTTCAAAAGGTTAGAAATTTTTTAAAGAAAATATAAGAAATTCTTGGGTTTTACTTCTCTTGGATGTAATGTGTTGGACTTGGTTAACAAGCTATATGAACCAAACCTAGACTTATAAGACTTAACACTCTGTGTAGTGGGTGTAGCAAGCTGTATGAACCAAAAACACTTTGCATATGTTAACGGTCTACCAATCACATTATAACCCCTCAATCCTTGTCATTATCATTGTTTTGAGCTACTAGGCCATGCACTCGCCCTGTATTCAAGAGTGCTCTAGAGATCTCGCCAAGATCCCATACAAGTGGCCTCACTTGCCTAAAATAGCAAGAAAGACACTAAAGGGGAGGTGATGGAAACTTGCTTGTGGAGCTTCTATGGAGGCTGGATCTTTGAGCTTCAATGTGGTCCTTCAATGGTGAATTTCCACCATGGAGATGCAGCGGAAGGCAAAAGAGAAGAGGAGAGGGGGGCACCATCCACTAGGGAATAAGCCATGGAAGAAGGAGCTTTACCACCAAGAATGTGCCTTGGATAAGAAGCTTGAAGATGATGCTTTAATGGAGGAAAAGAAAGAGAGAGGGGGGAGCACGAAATTGAAGGAATAAAAGAGGGAGAGAAGTGGAACTTTGAAGTGTGTCTCATAAGACTTTCATTCATCAAAGTTACAACAAGTGTTACACATGCTTCTATTTATAGACTAGGTAGCTTCCTTGAGAAGCTTTCTTGAGAAAGCTTCCTTGAGAAGCTTCTTTGAGAAAACTTCCTTGAGAAGCTAGAGCTTAGCTATACACACCCCTCTAATAACTAAGCTCACCTCCTTGAGAAGCTTCCTTGAGAAGATTCCTAGAGAAGCTAGAGCTTAGCTACATACACCTTTCTAATAACTAAGCTCACCTCCTTGAGAAGCTTCCTTGAGAAGCTTCCTTGATAAGATTCCTAGAGAAGCTAGAGCTTAGCTTCACACACCTCTCTAATAGCTAAGCTCACCCCCATTCCAAAAATACATGAAAATACAAAAATGTCCCTACTACAAAGACTACTCAAAATGCCCTGAAATACAAGGCTAAAACCCTATACTAATAGAATGGCCAAAATACAAGGCCCAAAAGAAGAAGAAAAAACACATATTCTAATATTTACAAAGATAAGTGGGCTCATACTTAGCCCATGGGCCCGAAATATACCCTAAGGTTCATGACAACCCTAGGGCCTTCTTTAGCATCTCTAGCCCAATCCTCTTGGAATCTTCTATCCAATACCCTTGTGGGGTAGGATTACATCAGGAGGGGGGGGGGGGGGGTGAATAGTGTGTCATCAAAGATATAAACTTTTGCAATATAAAAGCTAATATGGATAGCAATATATCAAAAATAGATCTCCACTATGGATAAAACTAATATTTAATGAAGATCAATATGGTCTCCTAGTGACAGATAAAAGAAAGTTCTTAAAACAATCATTTAAATAAACATTGTAGAAGCAAAGATATCATGATGTTTTGATCATGCCAAAGAAAGGTGCTTCTCAAGTTTGATCCAAAACAAGACTCCAAGAAATCCAAGATAAATGATGAAGTTAGTCTCCAGAGTCTTAGAAAGAAGTTTCCAAATTGATGATGCATAAGTTATGGCCAAAGGTTTTTCTCAAAAGCTTTTAAAAGAGATATTTACTCTCTGTTAATCGATTACCAGTGACTGTAATTGATTACCAGTGGCCAAAATGCTTACTGGAATGTTTTAAAATGTTTTTAATATTTTTGAAAGCTTCTAATTGATTACACAAGGCTTGTAATCGATTACCAAAAGTTTTGAATGTTTTAAAACAACCTTTAGAAATTTGAATTTAAATTTCAAAGTCTATAATCGATAACAGAGTGTATGTAATCGATTACTAGAGTTAAAATTCAAATTTCAAAGTGAAGAGTCACAACTCTTCAGAAAAACAACTGTGTAATCAATTACATCGTTTTGGTAATTGATTACCAGTAAGAATTTTCGAAAATAACTCCCAACAGTCACATCTTTTCAAATGATTGTTGAATGACCATCAAAGGCCTATAAATAGGTGACTTGGGACACAAATTTCTAGAGAGAGTTTTTCTGAACTGAAATGTCTTATCCTCTCAAAAAAGATTCCTTGGTCTAACACTTGCATATTCAATAAGGAATCTTGATTGATCTTCAATTGTAATATCCTTCTCTTAAAGAGAGAAACTTCTTCTTCTTATACAAAGAGATTGATTAAGGGATCAATGGTCTCTTAAGTTGTAAGAATTCCTGAACACAAGGGAAGGGTTGTCCCTGTGTGGTTCAAACTTTGTAAAAAGATTTTTACAAAGTGAGTGGAAAATCTCAAGTGGGTTGCTTGAGGACTGGACGTAGGCACAGGGCGTGGCCGAAACAATATAAATCGAGTTTGCATTTCTCTCTTCCCTTATCTCATTTATTTTGTTGCAATCAATTTTGTCTTGCATGGTTAAAGAATATTATTAAATTGATTGTTGCTTCTGCTTTTGCATTTTGAGCTTATCATTTAAAAGGGGGTTAAAAAGTTTGTTAGTGGGAAATTAATTCACCCCCCTCTTAAGATAACTGAGGTCATTTGTCTAACAAACACTTGGTGTTAAAAAGGTGATAAAATGTGTTATAAGTGCTTAATAGACCGTTATGGTTCACTCAACTTGAGCTACATTCAATTCTCATTTACTCACTAGTAAAGAGTTCCCCTAATCAAAACTTGATGGCAAACAAGTATTCTAACATGCTACTCTTGGCTTTATCTTTTAGAATTTCATTTTTCTTACTTTTATTTTTCTTTTCGAAAAAAAAGACACAAATATATTTCAGTTTCTATTTTATATTTAATTTTCAACATTAAATTTCAGTTTCCCTTGTTGATAAAATTTTTGAAAAAAAATTATATATTTCAGTTTTTAATATAGATTTATATTTTTATATTTTTAGATTTTTTTTTTCCTATTTTTATCTTTTAATTTTTAGCAAAAGTTTTCTCTTCCGATTTTAAATATTAAAATTCCTAGCAAATATAGATAACCCCTCGTATTGATTTTCAAAAAAAAAATTACATATTTTTAATATTTTAATATTACCTTTTTTTTCTCTTAATTGTATTTTTCTAAAATTATTTCTACTTATTTTAAAAAAATACTATAAGCAGAAAAATTGTAGGCTAAAAACTCTATTCTTTATACAAATTTTCTATTTTTTTATTATTTGGTATTGTCCAAGAATACCACTTACCCTTTCTTTAGAAAGAATTAGTATTGCACATAATTATAAAAATGGTCGAAGACCCAACCATGGCCAAATTAGAAGTTTGCCAAGGCGTAGATATAAAAGAACTTATTCGTCCATTGCACACGAGAGAGCATCAAGTAAATCTTCCTATCAGGATCATTAATAGTCTTCATAACACTCAACTTATGGGACCCGACACTGAAGAATCGCATACCCACCTCACACAATTTTGAAAAATATGCACATTAGTAAGAATACCCGGAATCAAAGATAGTCACATCAAGATGCTACTTTTTCCCTTTTCGTTAGGGGGAAGCGCACTTAAATGGCTCAATTCTCAACCACACCATAGTCTAACCCTATAGGAGCAAATCAAAAGATGAGTTCTTCAAACAATTTTTTCCGGAATAAAAAATCGAAGCTATAAATGAAAGGATAACTAGCTTCCGATAAACGACATCTGAGTCTCTTCGATGCATGGGAGAGGTATAAAGCTTTACATAAGAGCTATCCTTGTCATGGTTACTACAATTACACCCAAATCTCCATGTTTATAAAAGGAACAACTGATGAATATAGAAGAATGATAAATGCTTAAGCAAGAGGATACTATGCCAATGAAACCACGACCAAAGTAAAGAAAATTACAAAAGATGTAACAACTAGTGAATAAGGCCATGATTTCACATATGTTCTGTCTTTAGTTATTAACTGTTATTATTTTGCTACTACATTTGTCATATATGATATATCTATAATTTTCTCGCCATGATTAAACTCAAGGGGAGTTTAACTTGTGCATCCAGTCTCAAAGAATGAGTATGACAAAAATGGGAAGTGCACATGTTTTGTTTTATTCAAATTCTATTTGCCTCTCTTATTTTTGAATTGCTAACGTTTGAATTTAAGAAAAGGAAAATATAAAAGCGAATATGAGGTTTTCACAGAATATTCCCCTAAAGGTTGTTTTTTCTATGGACAAAAAGCACATGATTTTGTTTGTACTATGGATCATTCCTCTCCATTCAGAGCATGACACGTTGCCTTATCCTTCAATGTGAGACATCAATCCTTTCAAGGAATTAACATTGATCCCATAACAGATCCTTCACTGAAGTTTATAAAAGGTTGTCTCTATCGAGGAAGCAACTGATGATATAGATTACAAGAGAGCAAGAAAATACTTGAAGCAAAATTGTACTGAAATTACTAGATGACTAATACACAATTTTCATTAGGTTACATTTTGCTAAGCAAAGTTATTTTGTATTTGAGCTTAACTATTTATACACTCATTGAGCTTAACTGTTTATACACTTTTGTCTCTCGACTGTGACTTATCAATTCATGTGTCTCATTACTTCCAGCTCTCTCACATAGGAGAGTGATATAATCCAAATGTTAATCATATCGTATCTTATCTCATTTTATCAAATCTTATTTGATGCAAATAAATTATCTTGTCAATCTTATTCAATCTCATCAAATCTTATTTGATTAGCTATACAAATAATTAATTCAATCATATTTAATTAAATAGGATATCAGATTGCATCGTATTTAATTAAATATGTCATTAATTAATTAAATAATATCTTATTAATTAACTGAATTAAATTAAATCATATTTATTTATTCATTTGTTCCGATTGATTACTCTATGCGTGTGACCCTATAGGTTTCCACTAGATTGAAAATAATAATATTATTATAATATTATAGTCTTTTCCTTTCTTCCAAATGTCTTGATCAAACACAGTGCATAAGGTGTCATCCTTGTTAAGTTTGATCATCGATTTCTCGATACCTAGTGGAGGTGCAAACACAAATAGATCCAATGTCTTATATTGGCCTATTTCCATGTGACCATGCATATAACACGTCCTACTTTATCGAGAGGCCCATAAACATAGCTCCTAGTATGTAGGAGGGACGGATCCTATCTCATCCCTCATATCTCACAACATGATTCATTGCTAGCCAAAGTACTACGTTTATGATCAGCCTATTACGGATGGTGTTTGATAACATTGGAGCCTACAACTCCTACATGTAGGAATCATAGTGACTTCAAGTCAAAGGACTACAATTTGTATTTCTTCTTAGTCCAATAGCTCTTAAGGTGGTTTCCCCTTTGCTTCTTGACTCAAATTCTTTAAGGGATGACACCAATTCTCATTTCCAATTCCCTATATGGAAACTCACAAACAAGGAAATAAAGAGACAAGCAATAACCAAAGACCCAAAAAATGAAATGAAAGCTAAACCAATAGAGTTTTAACAAGACAAATTTTCAGGATTTTTCAACAAGTAAAGCACATAAAAGCAAGCTAGGACTCAAAGAGAAACTTAGAATGGCTCTAGAGTAGAGTAAAAAAACTAAAATAAAAAGACTCAAGAAACCTCTAGTTTTGGAACTTTTTTTCACACTAATTTTCAATTGAAATTTCAGAACTAGGATTGGTATAAAATAGGAACCAATTATAGAACAAATTTTGAGCCAAAACAAGCACACTTCCCTTTCACTTTTTTTTCCTGGGCACTAATTTTTCTGCCAACTTGTGTGATTTTTCTTATTTTTTCCTTTAATCCAAATCACTTAGTTATTTTTTTTTCATAATTTTGGTCCAGATGTCTAGAAAATTCAGTAAAAATTTCAGCTCAAAACACGTAGTGACCAATTCCCAGTAATTTATACAAGTTCGTATGTTCAAGCTGTCAGCACCAGCGATTTCAACCTAGAAATCAAGAGTAGTGTTTATGTTGCTTAAGGCTTGGATAGTTACAATTTGTGTTTGCTTATGCTCAATTATCTTGAACAACACAATTCAAGAGAGCTTAAGACTTATTTTGATTCACAAATCCAGCCACAACTTAGCACCACAACTCAACTTCATCATAGGCATCATGTAGGAAACTTAGAAAACAAAAAAAAGAGTTCAACAACAAGACTACTTCTAAGAATTGATTTAGAACATGTTATGAACTAAATAACATGCATGAATTAGACTCAAAATTCAAAAGATAGGCTAAGAATGACAAGAATACATGAACAAATGTATCTAGAATTCAATCAACAAAATAAAAATTCAACACACACTTAGAACATAATGTGACACTGACTATGACTAAAAATGACTCTAAGACAACATGGATTAAGTGATTTACACTTAGATTTTTGTGTTTTTTTTCTAATCAATATTTTGGAAGAAAATTTAGATCTAAAGGTTCAGCACAAGAATATTATGAATGAAAAATGATAGAACCTAAAATCAACACAAAAACATGATTCAAGAGTAGATCTACAAAATTTGAACCATAGAAATGCAAGAACAAGTGTAGATCTAAGATTTAATCAGTTTATTTTTTTTAATCTACTCTAAATAGCACCAAACCACAAGACAATGGAGGATATACATGGAGTATAAGATGAAGATCAAGGAATTAAAGAGAATTCGCCGAACAAAAAGATAGAGGAAGCAAAAGAACATCACTTAGATGAAGATGCTCTTGATACCACATGATGTAAGCTCCATTGGAGCTTGTAGGCCTAGGATCTTCTTCATCAATGGATTCCTTTGCTTCTTAGAAGATGAATGGCAGCGGAATGGAGAAGGAAGAGAGAGAGGAGACGCCACTTCAAGGAGAAGATGAGTCTAGAAGAAGCTCACCACCATAGGAGGCCATGGATAAGAGCTTGAAGGAAGAAGGAGATGAATGAAGGGAGAGGAAGAGAAGAGCACGAAATTTTGTGCTGTAAAAGAGCTCTGAAATCTAAAGTATAATTTTCAAATGATCAAAGTTTAAAAAATGCACATATATGACCTCTATTTATAGCCTAAGTGTCACATAAAATTGGAGGGAAATTTGAATTTCAATTCAAATTTCAGTTGAATTTGAAATTGAATTTGTGGAGCCAAACTTTGGAGCCAAAATTTGACTAATTATGATTAGTGAATTTTAGTTATGGTTCAGCCCACTAATCCAAGATCAATTCCAAGATTCTCCACTAAGTGTGCTTAGGTGTCATGAGGCATGTAAAGCATGAAGGACATGCACAAAGTGTGACTATATGATGTGGCAATGGGGTGTAGTAAGCAAATGCTCACCTCCCCCTCTAGAATTTCATTGGATTGGGCTTCTACCAATTCAATTAAATTTATTTCCAACCATACACATCAAATATTCACTTAGTGCATGTGAAATTACAAAACTACCTCTAATACAAAAGCTAGTCTAGGTGCCCTAAAATACAATGGCTGAAAAATCATATATTTATAGGGTACCCTACCTACATTATGGAGCCCTAAATACAAGGACCAAATATAATGACATCTTAGTCTAATATGTACAAAGATAATTGGACCCAACCTTGGCCCATGGGCTCAGAAATCTACCCCGAGGTTCATGAGAACCCTAAAGCCTTCTTCAACAGCTCTAGCCCAATCCTCTTGGAGTCTCTTGCTCATGGCTCTAGTGACTGGTCCCTTCCTAGGGAGGATTGCATCAAGAAATATGTCATCCAATAGCTACCTTGTGTTTCTTAAAAACTTCCACTAGCTGAGATTCCTCCTCCTTTCTTAAGGAATTGTTGATGATCACTGGACTTATTTCATTTTCTCCCAAGAAGACATACTTCAGATGTTCTGGAAGAGTTTTTAACTAACCCTTGGCCTTTTCTGCTGGAATGTCCTTCTTCAATTCTTCAAATACAACTTTTTCAGAAGGATTTTCTTCTAAACCCTCTACTTCTTCCAAACAGTTCTGCAATTTTGTTTCTTCCTTTGTTGTCAAACACTCCATAGTATTAGTCAATGCTTTTTCTAGTGGGGACTGCAGCACCATGGCTCTAGCTACCATGTCTACCTCATGTTCGACCTTTTTTATTTTAAAACAGGCCTTATGGTCACTTGGGTGCTTCATGGCTTCAAATAGATTAAATGTAACCTTTTGATCATCCTCACTCATTTCAAGATTATCTTTCCCCATATCCACCACATATTTGGCTGTTAACATGAAGGGGCAGCCTAAAATCAATGGGATTTTAGCGTCCTCTTCAATGTCCATGATCACAAAATCTGCAAGGAAAGTAAATTGACGCACTTTGACCAACACGTCTTCCACTACACCGTATGGCCTTGTGATTGATCGATCTGCCAGCTGCAATGTCATTCTTGTTGGCATGATTTCCAGCTCTCCAATCCTTCTGCACATGGATAGAGGCATCAAATTAATGCTAGCCCCTAAGTCAATAAGGGCTTTTCCAACTGACATAGAAACAATTGAGTAAGGGATTGTGACACTCCCTGGATCCTTGTATTTTGGTGAAAGGATTCTCTGGATGACAACACTGCAATTTCCATCCACCATAATGTTGTCACTGTTGATATATTTGCCCTTCTTGGTCTGCGGATCCTTGATAAATTTGGAGTAGATTGACATTTTTTGCAAGGTTTCTCCAAATGGGATAGTTATCTCCAATTTCTCGAAGATATCAAGGAAACCGGCAAAGTGTCATTCCTTGTCTTTCTTGGACGGCACCAAAAGGTATGGTGCATCCTTCCCTGTGCATGGAACAACCTCCTTCTTCTTTTCTCTAGCCAACTCACTCTGTCTTTTTCTCTTCTTTATTTTCTCTTTTTTTTTCATTTTTCTCATTTTTTTTCTTCCTCCTCATTATTTATTTTTTTCTCCCTCATCTGATCTTCTTCATTTTCTTTTTCTCCTTCAGCTACTAATTTTTTATCATCACCAATCTTACTCTCATTCTCCACTATGGTTGCCCTCTTGCTTCTGGTCATGACAGGCTTGCATTCTTCTTTGAGAATTTTCTCAGTGTTAGCCCCAAAACCTCGAAAAGAATTGTCAGCTATTTGCTTAGCTAGCTGCCCCACTTGGATCTCCAGGTTTTTTATGGCTGACTCAGTGCTCTTGTGATTGGACATTGAAACTTGCATAAAGTGAGCCAAAGTCTCTTCCATCTTGGTGGTCCTCTCAAACAAGCTAGGCCCCTGATTCTGAGGTATATTGGATGGTCCTCCTTGGTCTTTATTGAACTGATTCCCTAGATGAGACCTCCATCCTTGCCCTTGATTCTGATTAAAATTTGCACCTTGCTGGTAACCTGAAAAACTACCTACATGGAATCCTTGTCTGTTCTGGTTCCCTGTATAATTCACTTCCTTTGTAGCATCATCTAGGGGTATGCAACAGCCAGACTCATGTGCTCCTCCACATATACTATAACCTCCAACCTGCATAACTGTTGAATGGGAAGGTTGAGCCTCTTGTAATTGTGTTGGCAGCTTGCTAAGTGTCTCAGTGAGTAATTCTAGCTACTTAGCTAGCAACTTGTTTTGTGCCAATAATGCATCTTGTGAAGAAGCTCTAACAACCTTCTCTTTATGGGAACATGAGTTCTATCACGCAAAATAGAATGATCACTAGCAGCCATATTCTTAATAAGTTCCATTGCTTCTTCAGGAGTCTTCAATTTAATCTTTCCTCCTGTAGAAGCATCCAATAATTTCTTGGACTACGGTCTCAAACCATCAATAAAGATGTTCAGTTGAATAGGCTCGAAGAATCCATGAGTTGGTGTCTTCCGCAGCAAGCTACAGAATCTTTCAAGTGCTTCACTCAAAGATTCATCTGGAAACTGATGGAATGAGGAAATAGCTGCCTTGCCTTTAGCTGTCTTTGATTCTGGGAAGTACTTCTTTAGAAATTTCTCTACTACCTCTTCCCATGTCTTCAAGTTGTTTCCCTTGAAAGAATGCAGCCACCTCTTGGCTTCTCCAGCCAAAGAAAATGAAAACAAGGTGTGCGTAAGGGTCTTCATTCGGTAAACCATGAAACAAATTTCCTTGAATCAGTTGGATCAAGGAATGAGGATACGTGATGTTGTGAGCTTGGACTTCCGGCCGCACAATACTTGTGAAAAATTGTGGCGCGGTAGAGTTGGAGTAGTCCTCAAGAGTAATCCTTTGTGGTTGATCTTTTGCCATGATGTTTGCTTTAGACACACCAACTTTGGATTCCTTCAAGTCTGCTGGAAATGCTGAAGATGATTCAGATGAATGAGCTCCCTCCGAACTAGGCTGTGTTTTCTTCTCTTGCAAAGATTTTCTTCTCCTTTCTTTGTTGTTTCTCCTACAAGTAGCTTCAATCTCCAAATCTAGTGAAGCCAAATTCCCTGCTGAAGAATTACCTCGCATACAAAAAGCACTAAACATAGCAGTAGTTAACCAAGTCAAGAGAAATATTGAATTCTAACTATTTATTCACAAAAATCAATCAAAGAATAAAGAATAAATGTTTCCAAATTGAATTATATTATCTAAGTGGAAAGAAATTCCTCGGCAATGGCGCCAAAAACTTGTTCGCTGGTCGACAAGTGTACTGATTTGCTCAATTAGTATAAAATGGTAAGACCGAGTATCGTATCCTCAAGGAATTTGTTTCACTCAGACATTGTACATCTAGTATGCAAACATTTGTAGGGATTAAAATCAAGTAAATACTAAGTTGAATTCTATATTATAGTCTATTTGAATATAAACTAAATGTCTAGAATTTTGGAAGTGAAAACAGTCAAGTAAAAAGCGTTGGGTTGTTCTACTGAATTTCACTTTATGTTAAAATGTATTTTTCTCTATCTAACGTTATCCTAGTGTTCTTATGCTGAGAAATTATTCAAACCCAGATCCCTCTAGTGAATGAGCCTAACTCTCTTTAAACTCCGTTCTTGATCCCTTAACAAACTTAGTCTAAAAGAGTTGCATTAAGCCCACTGCAAAAATTAATCTAGAGCATTGCACTCCATTCCTAGACATACAAATTTCTAGCTTGCTCTACCAAGTTCTAAGGCTTTAAAGCATTTCCTAATGCTAAAAATCCTAACTATACATACAAATGGGTGATCAAGCCACAAGCATGTAAAATAAGCATAGATAGAAGTAATGAACACATAAAAATAACATTAAATAGATAGTGAAAGAGTGTTACATCAAGGTTTCAGCAGAACTCCCCAACAAAGAGGCTTAGCCTTTCCATTACAAGCAATATACTCTTAATACAAGAAAGGATGAGTTTTGAGTGAAAGAAAATGGCAAAGGCTGGTTGAGGATGTCTCCTATAACCTTTAAACCCTAAACTTCACTCCTTTAACCTAAGCTCTCTTTGCTCCTCTCTTTCTGTCATTTCAGCTTCTCCTTTCACTCTGTTTTTTGACTCTCTTTTATGTCTCTGCCGACTTCAATGTTTAACGGCTCTTGGACCTTTCAACTTTTGAAGACTCGCTTAGCGAGAGTAAGTGAATTTTGGCTTAGCGAGCCTGGGCGCGCTGAGCGCGAGAAGAGACGACATCCTCGCTAGGCTGACTGGCTCTGCGCTGGGCGAGCACATCTCTGACTCTTTCTCTTCTAGGTTTTCCCAACTTGTTAAGCGAGTTGTATGCCTCGCTAAGCGGATCTGCCTCACTGAGCGAGTGATCAGCTACTAGAACCTTCTCTTATTTGGCTTGAAACTGAAGTGGATTCAACATTTATTTACAAAATGAGAGTATCTACTCTATAGAATCACACTAAACAGAAAAATATGTACAATTTCTACGAAAAGAACCATAAATTGGGGGTAAAGTGCTATTTCCTTGCAAATATTCAACATAAAACTAAGTCATAAATAGCGACTAATAGGTACCCTAGAAATGTATGATTTTTTAGCCCTTGTATTTTAGGGCACTTAGACTATAGTTTTTGTATTAGGGGTAGTTTTGTAATTTCATGTGCATTAAGTGAATATTTGATGTGTGTGTTGGAAAATAAATTTAATTGAATTGGGAGAAGCTCATTCCAATTAAATTTTAGAGGGGGAGGTGAGCATTTGCTTGCTACACCCCATTGCCACTTTATATAATCACACTTTGTGCATGTCCTTCATGCTTTACATGCCTCATGACACCTAAGTACACTTAGTGGATAATCTTGGACTTGATCTTGGATTAGTGGGTTGAACCATAGCTAAATTTCCCTCCAATTTTGTGTGACACTTAGGCTATAAATAGAGACCTTGTGTGTGTATTTTTTCAACTTTGATCATTTGAGAAATTACACTTCAAAGTTCAGACCTCATTTGAGACATAAATTCCATGCCTCTTCTATCCCTCTCCCTCTCCCTCCAGTCATCTTCTCCTACCTTCAAGCTCTTATCCATGGCTTCCTATGGTGGTGAACTTGTTCTTAACTCATCTCCTTGAAGTGGCATCTCCAATCATCTTTCTTCCTTCCTCATTCCGTTGCCATTGAACTTTAAGAAGCAAAGGACTTCATTAATGAAGAAGATCCAAGGCCTACAAGCTCCACATGGAGCTACATCAGTAAGGGGTTTTGTGAAAATGTCAACAAGCAGATCATCAGTGAGTACAAAATGTAGATCCACTATCCCATATTGAACATGGTCTCGCTCTCAAATTTTGGAGGTTGTTCAACATAAACTTCCTCTCCGATGGAAGTATGATATGTTGGGTTTTCAACCCTTCCACAGTTTATAAGGAGTCTTTTTAAGATTTGGTCTTATATAAATTTTGGTTTGAAGATAACATGTAGTATTTACTCCTTTAGCCCTTAAGTTCTTAGTATTATGAGTAAACAAGAGCTAACTTAGCAAAAGGAGTTACAACATTCTTTTATGGAAATGAAGCATTTAACTTAATAAATGCAAATGCTTACGTGAGTGTCCATATGTTGAACAATTTTATGTGTGGTAAGAGTCATTGGACGATAAGTCCTCTGATGCAACAGTGGAGAAAATATAGATACTATATCATTCATCTATAAAGATCATTCCAAGTTGATTTCTTAACAAAATTAGTCTTTCTTCAGTAAGGGGTTTTGTGAAAATGTCAACAAGCTGATCATCAGTGAGTACAAAATGTAGATCCACTGTTCCATATTGAACATGGTCTCACTCTCAAATTCTGGAGGTTGTTCACCATAAACTTCCTCTTGGATGGAAGTATGATATGTTGGGTTTTCGTCCCTTCCACAGTTCATAAGGAATCTTTTTAAGATTTGGTCTTATATAAATTTTGGTTTGAAGACATGTAGTATTTACTGCTTTATCCTTGGAGTGCTGATTATTCTGAATAATTTTGCATTTTGTTTGCTTTATAATCAATATGCATATTTTACTTTCATATATGTTAAAAATGACGTATCAATGTTAAAAAGTAGTATTAAATATCAAGTGATCTACAAATTATTATCATGTTGAAAAATGATTAGTAATATCATTTTATAATAATATTAAATAAAAGTAAAATAATAATTTTCAATTAAAATATCTTAAAATTTAATAAAATAAAAATATTTTTAAAATAATATAACCGCTATAATGATTATAATATGTGATTTATAATGTACTTCTTTCTATAATAAGCTTGAAATATGTGTTCCATTAAAAAAGAAAAAAGTTTGTAATATGTGATTCTTTTGTTATGGTAATTAATAATAAGTATAGAATAATTTTACATTTTGTTTACTTTATAATTGATATGCATATTATTAATATGTTAAAAAAATAGTATTAAATATCAAGTGATCCATAAATTATTATGATGTTACAAAAGGATTAGTAATATCATTTTATAATAATATTAAATAAAAGTAAAATAATATTTTAATTAAAATATCTTAAAAATTAGTAAAAATAAAATTATTTTAAAAATAATATAGCATTATTATGTAAATTTAATTGATAAATTTTAAATTATCATAATAGATTAGACTAACAGAAAAAACTGTCAAACAAAACAAAACGAAACAGTAAAAATTAATTTGATTTTTTTGAAAAAATAATGCAAAATTAATATTATATTTAAATCCAACCTATTTTTATTTATTTTTATGTTTAATGAGAATGATTTTATTTTCTTTCTATGAACCAAACCAAATTGCAAACAGCACTGGCAAGAAAAAACTTACTCGCAACAGCATACCATACACCAGAGATTAAAAAGTGCTCTTTTCATTTGCAGGTTCCTTCGCACTTTGGCAAGGCTTTTGGGTCCTTTTGCATCACACTTTGCCATGCCATGTAACTGTTACTCACTTGCAAGTAGCAATTGCTGAATCTCCAAGTCAAACTCCGTTTCTTTAGCAGCACCAGTCTCTGCATTCTTAGCGGCTATTTATTTCTAGTTCACTCTTTAGTTTTACCCTCTTCTTCTGGAGATTAAAAATATCGAAACAAAACCCCAAAATTTCAGATCTGCCCCCTTGTTCCTCATACTCAATTTTCAACCTAGTATTAACGGTCTCACTCTCATGCTTCGGTTTCTCCCAACTGAGTCAAACATTTTCCAGTCTTTTCCACACTTCGCAGTTGTAAAAGCTCTGCGAGTGTTCACTTCCGCCACCTGTTCGACCATTGGCCTCACCCAAACCCAGGTTGAATTTGAAGATGATAAAAACAAGTGTAGTGATGCTGCTGAGCTTTTGAGCAAATGGGGTTGTAGTGATGATGATTTGGTGAGAATATTCTCACGTTGCCCCTCCTTGCGCAATGCTGATCCCATGCAGGTTCAGTCTAAACTGTGCCTGCTGAGTGATTTGGGCTTGTGTGCATCTGAACTTGTAAAGATTGTCAATTGTAGGCCACGGTTTTTCCGGTCTCGGATTAATAGTTGCTTAGAAGAGAGGATGGCGCATCTTACATCATTGTTTGAGACGAAAGAAGTGCTTCAGAAGGCAATTGTGAGGAACCCTTCGTTGCTGCTATCTGCGGGTCGCTATAATGTGAAGGCAACAGTTGAGCTCTATGAGAAGTTGGGTGTTAAGAAAGAGGACTTGATTCAGATGCTCCTTTTGCGGCCCACGGTTATTTCGAGGACTTCCTTTGATGCTGAGAAGCTGGAATATTTAAGCAAGACTGGGCTTACTAAGGATTCCAAGATGTATAAATATGTGGTGACATTAATAGGAGTCTCTCGCGTGGAAACGATTCGGGATAAGGTGGCAAATTTCGTGAAATTTGGGTTTTCCGAAGAGGAGATATTTGGTCTTGTGGGGAAGTCTCCTAATGTGTTGACATTGTCAACGGAAAAGGTTCAGAGGAACATGACTTTCATTTTGGGAACGATGAAGCTTGATGCTAAGATGGTTCTAAAGCTGCCGTATCTCTTATATGCCAATGTGGATACTGTTTTGAAGCCAAGAGTGCTTCTAGCATTGAAGATGCAAGATATGGATGCAGAGTTGCAAATCATGGGACCAACGATCGTAAGCTCACTGAGGATGCCAGAGCAGAGATTTTTAAAGTTGTTTATCCAATGCCATGACGAGGATGTTGCAAATCAATTGATGGAATTCTATAAAAGGACAAAAGAGGTGAAGAGATTAGGAGAGTCATCAAAGAAGTACAGTAAGAGTGGATTCCCTTTCTGAAATCTGAACTACTTTTACATGCTATGAAATAATTTTGGAGCTGAGATCCATATCCATTTTTTGGTTATCTTGTTATTGGAAATTATTTTTGTGACATTTACTATGGATATCTTTGTCTCTGATTTTTAATGAAGGTTTTTCCTATCTGGGTAAGTTTAATCATAAAGGTGAGCGGCTAAGCTTCAAAATCAAGGAATAATTAAGGCAATTCATGTGAGTAGATATGTTTTAAAAAGTAACCTTAGAGATATATTGGGCCTGCTTGTTTAAAATTAAAAATTGATCCTCACTGCCATCATTTTTCAATAGGATTAGGAATCTACATGCATAACAATCATTCCCTTTGCCTGGCCTTGGCCATAAACATTTCCCTAACAACTTGGCTGATGTTTATTTTAGATCTTTAGATTCATTTTTACTCAAAAATAGCTTTTCCAGCTAAACTCTCACTGTGGCGTTTTAATTATAATTTATAAACCTTATTTTTACCATAAAATTAAGTTGATTGTGGTGATTTTTTCTATGATTTGTGGCAGTTTTTAACCCTTAAAAATCCTCATGTAGGTTTGGATTTATCCAAATCTTGCTCTGGGCAAAATTTTGATAAATTTCAATTTTATGAGGAGGAAAAAACGAGTAAAATTTTTTGCAGGGATGAAATCCAAACATTTCCAATTTTATAAGGATCAAAAATATTTTAGCCATTTTTTTTTCTGTGTTTCTAAATCTTCTACTGCATCAAAAAATTTACTGTTGTTTGATATTTTCTTCTGTATTTTGTACTGCTGTCTGTTAGCTTGTAATGCTTTCTATGCATATTAAACTTGAGGTGAAAGTTTTTTTTCTGTGATGGAACTGAAAGATATCATTAACTCTGTTATAATTGGTTTCAACATGATTCTCTTTCTGTATACTCGCTGTTGTATTCATCCTATTACTCTGTTATAAGTTATAAATAATCATATTACCTTCAATCGTCTCTTGTAACAAAGGACATACATACACCATATAATTTTTGAATGATTATTGTCAATTATTTTAGTCAGAGTTGCTGACTTGGTATATGGGAAAGTTTTCATGTTCAGTTGCTTAAGTTGAATTAGAAACTTGTATTATTGAGCTTGTGTTTTTCTTTATTCTTCTTGCCTAACACTTAAACGTTGATTCATCCTGCGTATTTTCCCCCTAGTATTGTAGTTTACTGTATTTCAATAAACTTTCCTTGATTTGGCTCTATTTTATTTCGGTTTCATCAATAAACTTTCCTTTGTTAAGTAAATGTGCGTTAATCTCTATGAATTATGTGCTGAATGGGCCTAATATGTGTGATTTTTTTACGCAATTTGACAAAATAAAATGTTAATTTCCTCAACTAGACATCTTTACTGTACATGGTGTGAATTCGGTACTGGCACACCCGAATTCATACCCCTCCCCCCTTCACTTTTTCTTGTTAAGCAGGTTAGAAATTCGGGTTTTTCAAACCCGAATTCTGACCCTTTTATATTTTTTTAAAATATTACGTAATAATATTATTTAAAAAACAAATAATATTACGCAATAATATTATTTAAAAATATGTAGGGTGTCAATTGTCAAAGAAACAATATTACATGATAATATCATGTCGAAGAAATTCATTCGGCCAGTGTTGTTCGAGGTGAACTTCGCTAGCATCTCCGGCAAGATGATGTTATTATTGTTGCATTTCACGGCAGAGGAGCCGCAACAGTGTTACTAAAAAATAATTTAGAGGATCATTATAGAACTTTTTTAAGATATGAGGGGATCAATTTAGAGCCAAGAAATAAGTTAACAAACATATATTTTAGCCTATTTATTTCAATAATATTATTAATTCATTTACAAATTTATTAATTAAAATGATATATTAACTCATCCTTAACTAATTGTATTCAAATGTACAAATTTGTATTTTAAATATAGTTTCAAAAAATAGAACAAAATTGAATATAAATAAATTAATTTAAATATCTTTATATATTTAATTATAAAAAAATAGATATTTTTTTATTAATTTAATTTTTTTAACAAATAATATTATTTAGAAAATTTTTAAAATACAATAATTTAGTTTATTATTATTTATTAATTTTAATAATTAAATACTCTGCTTAAAAAAAGGGCTCGGAATTTGAGTCCGAGAAACCCGAATTCCTAACTTGTTTAACAAAAAAAGTTAAGGGGGACGGGTGTGAATTCGGATGTGTCAGTACCGAATTCACGCCAGGTACAGTAAAGTTGTCTAATTGGGTAAATAATTTAGAAGGGTGGCTAGTTGAGAAAATTAACATTTTGTTCTGCCTGCTTGTGTAAAAAAAAATCACTGTCTTTGGTAAATTTAAAGCCATTACGACAAAAACAAAAAACAAAAACAAATTCTTAAATTATTTGACTTTTTTTTTTAACTTGGAACGATATTACTAGGTTGATCGTGGCAGGCTAATTATGAATCATGAACTTTTTTATTTGGAGATGTGCTTTTGGGTCTGTAGGATTTTATGTGAGTGAGCCAGCGCTCTTGAGTGGGATAAATCAATAACTAAAAATTCCATTAATAAAAAATAAAGGTAGTATACTAATTAAATGGGACTATAAAGGTGAAAAAAAAACCATAAAAAAATGAAAATTCTGAAAAATTTGTTTAATTTCCTTGAAATAAATTGATATTAGTTAGTTCTCTAGTCTTCACTGTTACATGACTTCTGTAATTTGTTTTATTGTTTAATTTCATGATTTTTGATTTTTTTATTCATGAGAATTGAAAGACATGTATTAAGGGGTTTAAAATAATTTATATGGTACTCAACGAATTGAGTTAAATTTCTTTTTATAATTTGATTTATTGTCATGTATTTTTGTTTAAGATGTTTGTTACTTCCAAAGGAAAAATTAATTTATAATTTATTTTTTTAACATGGATTAGGTTTCCTTATATAACCTTTTTTACCCTAAAAACAACATTAATAAACACAGTCACGTTATAAATAATTTGAATAATTACCTCCTCCTTGTTGTGTTCGGAGGAAAGATTTCATGGAGGATTTTTTTTGTAAGGATTTAATTTTTTAAAAACAAAATGCCATGTTCCAATATTCAACACAATCATTTTCCAAAATTTAAAGAAATTGATAGGACATTTAATTGCCAAGGAATTTAAAGTAGCATCTAATAAGAGGAACCCATATCGTCTCACTATCAGAAAGAGGAATGAAGATATGGGCTTGCGACATCTATTCGCTTTCAATTTAGCTATGCTAGGAAAGCAAAGATGGAAGCTATCTTCTTTGGGGCATAATAGTTTCACAAGGCAAGATATTGTCCTAATGGTAATTTTTTGGGTTCCTCTTTGGGGCATAACCCAAGCTATATTTGACAAATTATCCACACTTCACAAGCTTTAGTCAAAGATGACATTAGAAGGAGATTGAGAGATGGACACAAGATAAAAATTTGGACTAATCCTTGGCTTCATGATCCACAAAATTCATATATTGTTTCTCCTCCTATTGATGGACTCTCGAATTTAACAGTAAATTCCCTTATTCACCCTACATCGGCCACATGGAATGAGACTCTTATTCATAATCTATTTGCCCCTATTGATGCTGCAAAAAAATTTTCCATGCCCATTTACCTCTCACACAATCCTGATAAAATTCTATGGAAGTTCACCAAGGATGGCACTTTCTCAAAAAAATCGACTTACTATCATGCTATGGGGAATATGGTTAATAGCACTCTTCTACATGTAAGTGGAAACTAGATGGACATTTGGAAGCTGAAAATTCCTTGAAAATGATTGTTTTTTATGGAGGGTTGCTTGGGGTGTCTTTGAAAAAGGGAAAAGCTTATGTCTAGAGGAATTGAATTCCCCATCTCCTGTTCTTTTTGTGTGGATTTCATAGAAAATGATTGACATGTTTTTGTAGGGTGCTCACATGCTAAAAAGTTTTGGTTTGAGGCATCCTTGCTTCGCCAAGTGATTGATATTGTAGCAACAGTCCATGACATGAAAGACTTCATTTTTGCTAGTCCTCAACAATTCTCTCAAACCCAGGTTATTGTTTTTGTTGCTATATTATGGACTACATAGAGATGTCAAAATGATAAGGTTCAGGATGCTATTTAGAAGCTTATAAACATTTTCCTTCAACAAAAAATACACTACATCCAAGATTGACAAAACCTTCACCATAAAAACTCTACACCAAGAGATCGAGTTTCTACAACTCGACCTTGTTGGTCTCCCCCTTCTCAGGATTTTTTGAAGTGCAACACGGATGCAACAATTTTTCAAGAACAAGGAAAATTTGGACTGGCAACTTGTATTCGGGACTCAACATTTATCTCAGCCATGTCTTCGTGTTTTAATGATATCCCTTCACCATTGGTGGCGAAGGCGAGAGCATTGCAACTTGCTCTAAATTGGTTACCATCTTAGGAGCTCAATAATTTTATTTTGGAGTTGAATTACAAGCAAATCATTGACAACATCAAATCTAGAAGATTCCATAATAATGAAGTTGGAGATATCTTAAGGAGTTGTGTGGCAAAATTATCTACTTTGCAAAACTGTGTTTTCGGTTTGTAAGTCAACAAACCAATCAAGTAGCCCACTCTTTAGCTAGGGCATCTAGATCTTTTGCTTGTTCAAAACTTTTTTTTTTATCATAGTCCTATTTGTATTGACTCTTTCATGAAATTTGATTTAATATAACTATCTTTTCTAAAAAAAAAAGCACTACTAAAAAAAGCACATTTTACGTCACTCTTTCTACAACAGTTCCACGAAACCGTCGTAGAAAGTGTAGCGGTGGAATTTCTGTAATTAATGTACAGGGCAACAACATCATTTTCCAGAAACTCGTTGTTGTAGAATACGCATTGGCAAAGATGTAATTCTCGATAACCATACAACGACGGTCTTGTTCAAAAAATCGTCTTTGTATGGTTAGTGGCTTCACGTGGCGGATACGTGATATTTGTGAGTAGTAAACAATGACAGTCTCCCCTACAGAACCATCATAGTAACATATGTCGTTTCATGTGCTTTACACGTGCTTTTGGTGACTCACATACAAAGACGGTCCTTTCTAGAGACCCGTCTTTGTATGGTTAGGGGTTTCACAAGGCGGACATGTGATATTCGTGAGTAGTAAACAACGACGGTCTCCCCCTAGAACCGTCATAATAACTGTAATCACATGGTTTACACGTGCTTTTTGTGACTCACATACAAATACAATCCTTTCGAGAGACCCATCTTTGTATGGTTATGGGTTTGACGTGCAGTGAATAACGACGGTCTCCCACCTAGAACCATCGTAGAATGGTTTATTGTCCCACCCTTACAAAGACAATCTCCACATGGTACCCGTCTTAGTATAGGTACTCATTACGATGGCGACACGTGTTTATCCTCATTAAGTTACAAAGACGGGTTTGTTTGAGAACCGTCGTTGTATCCTCATAGGTACCACATGTCGTGCACGTGATATTCACTTCGTCTTCTATTTGGCGCGTTTACGCATCTGAGAACTTTAGTACTTCCCTCTAACCTTAGTATCTGCCCTAGGTAGCCATAGCTGACAACTTTGATCATCTCCCCTAGCTGAGAACTCCCTCTCCGGTCTACGGGTTGCTCCTCCGAGGGTTTATTTGGTGAAAAGTCCCTCTATGGTGGCTTGCGTTTCCAGTGGGCTTCGACAAGGCTGAGAACAATTTTAGGTAATGTACTTAACATGCATTTGCATTGAATGGCCTTGATGTATGCTTATATATATTGGTTGATTCATTCGTTCATATTTCATCTGTTGTTAGTGTTGTTTATGTCTCGAGGGTGGTTGTGGGTCTTCTACTCCTCTGCACAACATTCCAGTGAAGCTGACATAGGCACTAGGTAATGTTTCTTTGCGTTTAGTTTATAATGTGAATTTTGTGCACATTGGAAAACCTAGTGTTGTTGTGTTTTTTTATGTGGTTCTTTGTTTGACCTAGCTGTACTTGAGAATGAAATTTTGTGTTAAGTTGAAGCTGCTATTGAGTTAGAACTTTGCTTGAACACTCTATCTGAATGCTTTTATTTAACTTTGGGTCTACAAGACATGATATTTGGTTGGTCATCAACCTTGAGATGTTATCCTTTAATTAAGCCTTGTAATGCAATACTTTTTTCATTGTGGTTATCTAGTGCAAAGCTCTCAATGACTATGAATAAATTCAAGAAGTAAATGAGACATCACAAAGAAAAGTGCATGTACAAAGTTATCCTCCTCCTTTTTCTTAAAAAAATGTTTTTCCAATCTCTTTGTCCAACTTGAAACCAATTAATTTTGTCTATATTTTGTGTTTGCTGATACCTTCATAGTGCATTTTTGGTGGTATTTGGGGTTTGATACTTGCACTTCATGGCACCTAATATGACTCTAGTTTTGTGTTTGTGATTGATCATGTGCAAGGATTTAGTCTCCTTAACCATTTGATTTAGTCTCCTTAACCATTTGTGGTTGATCAACAATGTCATTGTGCAAATTTTGTTGAACATCACCTTTAAATGGAGGGGAAAAATAGGTTTTGGGTGGAATGAATATGTTCATTCCATTTCATCATATTTTAAAATTTAAACAATTACAACTAGTGTAATGTATGTCAAGCTAAATTCCACTGTATTAAATTCCAGGTGCCTACTGGATTCAAGGTCCAACACCTCCAAAAGGAATTTAAGAAGGAAGAAGAAGCAAAGAAAGGAAAGGTAATTTCAATATCTGTATTATTATGTTGCTTGTTATTACATAGCATGTTTATAAAGATTCCTCATACAATTTTGAGTTGATGTGTGCCTAAGAGGAATATTTTCCTAATAGAATTTGGTTATCTTTGTCCCCCCAAGGTAGACAATTGCAATTCAAGCAAGATTGTATTGCACTGCTCTCTGGGTTGTCCTTTTCCTTTTGGGTTTGTTTGCTACTTGCACCCCATTTTCTGCTTCTGTGTTCATTGCCGGAGTCATTTCCTTTGCTGCCCCTATATCAGTCATGTACCCTCAGCTACTATTTGCAATTTCTATGTATTAAAAGTTCAAATAAGGATTGAAAAACTGAATTTGGCTTGGTATTTTTCCTGAAACAACTATGTTAAGTTAGCATAGATTTGAATCCAGAAACAACCTCTTTGCATATGCAAGGGTAAGGCTGCGTATAATGATCCTCTTCGAAACCTTTCCTTAGTGAGGAGCCTTATGGTATTGGTTTAATTAGTGCTTAGCGTTAAGTCTCTTAACTTAGCATTGGTCAATGAGTAATATAGGGGCTGTAATTGAATTGAAATTAGCTGCAGTACAATGATCTTCTTCTCAAGAGCTTGTTACCAAAGAGTTGCATGGTGTGGACTGGAAATTGACATATTTACAAAGGTAATTGACTTAGCCATTAAATTAATTAAAAAAATTGTGTGTGGCAACCTTCATAAACTTATATTGATATAAATTTTGTGGAAATTTTGACATATTTACAAGTCCCTGTGGTAATTTTGTCAGGTCAGCCAAGCTCAAAAACATTGTGTGGAGACTCAAATTGGCCATGTCGATTTGACCTTAATTCCAAAGCTTCATAACTTGTGCTTTGAAGAATAATGATACTCTAGCTGGCTTGCCTTTGCTTATGTCAATTTGATTGTGGTTCACTTGTCTTTAAAACTGAAAATACCATTTTGTATTGATTAGCCAGTTGTGTATAGTATTTATTGTTTTTTGGTTTCATGCATATTCCATATGCAAGTCTAATACTTGGTTAATTAACTTGGAAAACAAAGTAATATCAATAATTACTTATTTGGTTATTATTTTGGGTTAAATTTGATGTTCATTGCCTGAAATTTAATTATGTTGATACTGTCACATGTTTATTGCAGTTAATCTTATTTTAGCTTTCTAAATACAAAATGTATCTAAAAAAAAACATTCAACGATAGTTCTAAAAAACATTCTACATCATTCGTCTACAACAGACCATCTTAGTATGCCTTGGCATAACCATTCTATGACGGTCGTTGAGTAGAGACCATCATAGAAAGGCCTGGCATTCTACATCGGTCGTCAACACAACACCATCTTAGTATGCCTCCGCCTTATTTGGAATTGAAATCATTCTACGATGGTCTTTAAGAGGGGACCGTCATAGAAAGACCTGACATTCTACATCGATCGTCAACACAACACCGTCTTAGTATGCCTTTGACTTCTAATTGGAATTGAAACCATTCTACGACGGTCGTTAAGAACAGACCATTGTAGAAAGGCCTGACATTCTACATCGGTCATCTACACAAGACCGTGTTAGTATGCCTTAACCTTCTACATGGAATTCAAACAATTCTACAACGGTCGTTAAGTGGAGACCGTCTTAGAATGACCAAATTTGGTCATTCTGCACCCTTGTATCATCCAGAGGCGGCGGGCCCGATGATACGCGGAGATACCTTACGGTTATCCGCACCCTTTTGTCATCCAGAGGCGGCGGGCCCGATGACAAGCAGAGACCAAATTTGGTCATTCTGCACCCTTGTATCATCCAGAGGCGGCGGGCCCGATGATACGCGGAAATACCCGAGTGGTTATCCGTATAAACATTCTTTTGCTATCTGTAAGACAGAACGCTTGATAGCATGCAGAGGCTGACATAGTCTTCTGCACCTTTTGTTCCTCCGGGAACAACAAGTCATTTACATGCGGAAATTTCATGGTCACCCGCGACTCTCGTCAACCGAGAGGAGCGAAATTAGTGTCATACACTAATTTTCGTCCGGGTACCTTTGCTTGATGACATGCGACCTTTCTTTGGTCCTTGTGAGGTGCTTGGCACCCATCGTTAGGCAATTTATGAAAATCCGGGAACGACAAGTCATGGTCACCCACGACTCTCGTCAACCGAGAGGAGCGAAATTAGTGTCATACACTAATTTTCGTCCGGGTACCTTTGCTTGATAACATGCGACCTTTCTTTGGTCCTTGTGAGGTGCTTGGCACCCATCATTAGGCAATTTGTGAAAATCCGGGAACAACAAGTCATTTGCATGTGGAGATTTTATGGTCACCCGCGACTCTCGTCAAATCGAGAGGAACGAAATTAGTGTCTTATCTTTACTTTCCTTTTATCTCCAATAAAAGACAAGTAAAGAGGGGCAACTGTCATACCCTAATTTCGTCCGGGGACCTTTGCTTGATGACATGCGACCTTTCTTTGGTCCTTGTGAGGTGCTTGGCACCCATCATTAGGCAATTTGTGAAATTCCAGGACATGCCGAAAAACCAAAAAATATTGATGCACAATCCGTAAGTTTCCGTGACACACCGGAAATCAAATGGAAGCATCGTTGCATAATTAAGTGAGATTCTGTAACATTCCATAAGTCAAAAAGGGGATGATTATGTAATCCGCAAGGTTCCGTAACATTACGGAAAGAAAACAAGTATCGTTACGAGATTCGTAAGTTTCCGTAACTTTACGAAAAAAGAATCACCAAAAAAGGTAAGGGGGTGAACTTATCAAGATAGGGGTGTAAATAGCAATTCAAATCTAGGCTCTTCCAGAACATTTTGGAAGTTGGGTTGCTTAAGG
Organism: Glycine max; assembly: GCF_000004515.6. NCBI lineage: Eukaryota > Viridiplantae > Streptophyta > Magnoliopsida > Fabales > Fabaceae > Glycine > Glycine max. The sequence goes on along the minus strand of NC_038252.2, from coordinate 10,017,637 downwards.
AGGAAGCAACTGGGCGGCAAGCTCCTCCACGTTTTTGAAAAATGGTTTTCGGGGCTTCCGCGGCTTCCGTAATACTTCCGTAAAATTTCCGAAAACCTTGGGTAAGCATATTCCACTTAACATTGGTGAAAGGGAAGAGAAAAAAGATGAAAATCAAATTCGAAAACAGTTCCGTAAGGCTTCCGTAACTTTTCCGTAAAATACGAAAAGGGGGGTGAACTTAGTAATTCGGGTGCGCTTAGAAATCTTCTTCATTAAGTCTTTGGGCGGCAAGCACCTCCTTTTTTTTCTATAAATAGGGGAGGGGGGAGCTGTTTCAAAATGTTCAGCCCCTTTGGCACTTCTCTCTCTTTCGAATTTGCTTGGAAAAATCGTTTCCGTGAAGAAAATCTAAGCCGAGGCGCTTCCGAAACGCTTCCGTAAGCGATTCTGTGGAAATTCTTCATCGTTCTTCACCGTTCTTCATCCGTTCTTCGTTCGTTCTTCGTTCTTCAACGGGTAAGTTTTCGAATTCGAGACTTTCAATTCATTTCTTGTTTTGTCTACTTTCACTTTAATTTCGTTTACTTTCAGTTTTCTTTTCTTCCGTTTTTAACGTGCTTTAACCATTTATTTAAGCCGTTTTCTCGTCTAATAAATGATAAAATGAATTTCAACCGATCATTTGTGTTGTAATCTCGTTTAATCACTGTTAAAACGAAATCTAACCGATCGTTCACGCTATAACCTCGGTTAAATCAAAAAAAGTAAAATAATAATAAAATAATCAAAATATCTTGAAAAATAATAATAAAATAATCAAAATATCTTTGAATAAAATAAATTAAAAAAATCAATCGGACGTTTTTCTTTGGAAGTTTCCTTGAATGAATTGATTAATAACCAAAGTGAAACTAAAGGCTAAAATCAATTCGCCTAGTCAAGCTCGTCCATAAAAATAAGCTTTTGAAGTTTGTCATTTCATTTTCTCACTAAGTAAAATGGATCATTTTTAAGGTCCAACGCCTTAAAATGATCACCTCTTAAAGTAAAAAAGAATCACTTGATAAAAAAGAACTACGTAGGTCTGATTTTCTCATCCCAAATTGAGGAATACGTAGGAGCAAAGGGAAACACCCTTGTCGACCACAAAAAGAGAAAATATAAAAAGGGTATGAAGGATATAGAGACATAAAAAGGGAACATAAAAAATCAAAGTCATGTTTGCACATTCGATTAAAGGCTGCCGTCCCTTGGGGCGGACGTGTGGGGTGCTAATACCTTCCCCGTGCGTAAATACAACTCCCGAACCTTTCACTTAAAAGTTCGTAGATCGCGTCTTTTCCGGTTTTTCCGACGTTTTCCTCAAATAAACGTTGGTGGCGACTCCGCGCGTATTCCTTTCGTGGAACACGCATCCCGCGAGTCACGCGTCGCCCTCCCGCCGAAGGGTAGGTTGCGACAGTTGGCGACTCCACTGGGGAGTGTTTTTAGAGAGTTAGGCCATTTAATTTTGTGCAATGTTTTACCGTGACTTACCCCTTTGTTGGTTTCCTTTCATTATGTTCTTGTGTATATAAACTCTTTGTTGCTTTTAGTGCATTTTAAAATGTATGCATGAAGTAAATATTTATTCATTTGATGCACACAAACACCAACACTATTTGCACACACTGTGAGTGAAAAAGGGCCCTATACCCGGGTTCATGGGAGCATAAGGAGTGGAGGTGAATCTGTGATCATGCTAGGTCTCCGACTTGCTTGATTACAGTGAACCCTCATCTAGAGCTTTTCTCTTTGAAAACCTATTGTTGCTAGTAGTCCCTACTGCTACAATATGTTCTTCGAAGGGGATGATACCTCTAGAAACCATCAAGAGAGATATAACTACCTTGGGGATTATTGCTAAAAGCCTAGTTAGTTCTCTCCCTTATAGGTCCCTTAAATAGGGGCACGAAGCAAACACGCTGCGTGCCATTTTTCACACTGCCATGCATGAGTATCATATACCCTTTTGCTTATGTTCGGTAAATATTGTCATACTGTGCACATTCCCGCATTGTGTCTTTTGCATAGGCATTGCATATGGGTTCTGTCTTGATCCCTACTGTAAACAAACCAACGGAGGGTCCGTGTCGCCTTCTTAAAAACGTGCGTTGGGGCATTTCGCTACCCCTAGACGTCGTATCTAAGAAGGGGACAAATTCCCCGGACCCCCGCATTCCTAGATTGCATCTGTGTCATATGCATTCCATCATGCATTCATCCATCCCACCCATGAGATATCGGAGTTTTGATTTGCACCAGCTTTTGTCTCACTTTAGTAAGCATGGGAACAAATCAAACCGGCAAGAGGTTCTACCAAGTCAAGGTCAAAAGCCTAGATACCACCAGCATCAAGGAATTAGGGCGGTTGATGGAACCCCTCCAAATGCAAGCCTTCCGCAAGACTTACGGAAAGATCTTAGAGTTGACCATAGCAGAGGTGTCCATAGAAGCCATTGCATCACTTACCCAATACTACGACCAGCCTTTGAGGTGCTTCACATTCGCAGACTTCCAATTAATACCAACCATTGAAGAATTTGAGGAAATTCTAGGATGTCCTCTCGGGGGAAGAAAACCATATCTTTCCTCCGGGTGTCTCCCCTCTTTGAGCAGAATTGCAACTGTGGTCAAGGATTCAGCAAGAGGTTTGGACCGCATAAAACAGACTCGGAACGGCATAGCGGGCCTACCACAGAAGTACCTAGAAGACAAGGCGAGGGGTATGGCCAATCAAGGAGACTGGGTCCCGTTTATGGATGTGTTAGCTTTGCTAATTTTTGGGGTCGTCCTCTTTCCAAACGTGGATGGTTTGGTAGACCTAGCAGCAATCGACGCTTTCCTTGCCTACCACCATAGCAAGGAAAGTCCGGTGGTAGCTATCTTGGCAGATCTATTTGACACATTTGACCGAAGGTGCGAAAAGAGTAGCGCACGGATCATCTGTTGCTTACCCGCCCTCTGTGTTTGGTTGGTTTCACACTTGTTCCAACAAGACACAAGACATCCATGTCCGCTCCTGAGCCATCGCTCGTGTACTGAAAAAAGGAGAATAGATTGGGACCAGCTCTTGGCCGGGATAGGAGGTAGAACAATCAGTTGGTTCCCCCGATGGAAGGAAGGAAAAGAAGGAGTCCTTTTCTCATGTGGAAGATACCCAAACATTCCGCTGGTAGGAACGAGGGGTTGTATTAACTACAATCCCGCGCTCGCTATAAGACAACTAGGGTACCCCATGAGGGGAGCACCGACGGAAGAAAGCATGTCTCCTTTCCTTGTGAGGGATTTCGGCGCACAAAATTCCAAGACTATACAAAGAATCCATAAGGCGTGGGAAACCCCGTTAAAGAAAGATCAAGAGCTTAGAGGCATTCGTAATGGCATCATTGGTGGGTACCACGAATGGCTGAAAGTTCATATACGAGGTTTAGATTGGCTCGCCAAGTTAAAAGTCGTTAGAAAAGAGAGTTTTGAAGCACCGGAAGAGGACGAAGAAGTCCAAGCTCTCAAAAGCGAGTTAGGAAAGGCAAAACTTGCCAAGGAGAAGTTCAAGTTGGCCGTTACACACGTTCGGAAGGAGTGTGCCGGGTTACGGGAAGAGAATGCAATTACTGCAAGAGCCCTTGAACAAGAGACCAAGAGGGCTCGCAAGGAAGAGTATGGCCGGAACAAATTTCGCGGAGCTCTATGGGGTAGCAATAGTGAACTCAAGTTGCGAAAGGAAGAAAGGGACCAGTCGCGAGCACATAGCATGGTTTTGAAAGAGGAGTTAGTTGCCTGTTCAAGGTCCAAAAGAAGCTTGTCTCAGCGTTTATGCGAGACGGAGACCAACATGCTAGCTATCATCGCCAAGTACCAAGAAGAGTTAGGTCTAGCCGCGGCCCACGAGCATAGGATTGCGGATGAATATGCCCAAGTATACGCGGAAAAAGAGGCTAGAGGAAGGGTGATCGACTCTTTACACCAAGAGGCAACCATGTGGATGGATCGGTTTGCTCTTACCTTGAACGAGAGTCAAGAACTTCCCCGATTGTTAGCCAAGGCCAAGGCGATGGCAGACACCTACTCCGCCCCCGAAGAGATTCATGGGCTTCTCGGCTATTGTCAGCATATGATAGACTTAATGGCCCACATAATTAGAAATCGTTAGGAAACTTGTATGGTCTCTCAGACCTTGACTAGATACGACTTCCTTTTTGAAATAAAATGAGTTGGTCCCATGTTTCTACTCCAAAAAGCTTGTGCAAATCAAATCACTCCTACATTTCATCTCTAGCATGCATTTTCTTTCTTTACCCACTCCTCACGTTTGGGTTTTTAGGGAAAAACACCATAACTAAACGCGCCGCAAGGGATCCCTATCGCACCAGATCCAAATCTAGAACGATGGGTGATCAAGAGGAGACGCAGGAACAGATGAAAGCCGACATGTCGGCTCTGAAAGAACAAATGGCCTCCATGATGGAGGCCATGTTAAGTATGAAGCAGCTCATAGAGAAGAACGCGGCCACCGCCGCCGCTGCCAGTTCGGCTGCCGAAGCAGACCCGACTCTCTTGGCAACTATGCACCATCCTCCCTCAAACATAGTAGGACGGGGAAGGGACACACTGGGGCACGATGGCAGCCCTCACCTGGGATACAACCGAGCGGCTTACCCTTATGGATTGCCGCCCAACTATTCACCACCCGTCTTGCAAGAAGATGCGGGCCACATTGCTTCTCCCGTCCATGAAAGAGAGCCTCCTCAGCAGCCCGACGAAGTCCACAAAGACCCTCAAGATTATGCTCGGAGGGATGTCGAGTTCTATCCCCCGATCCTCGAAGGGCCGGCACCAGGCACGTTGCCTCAACCCAACATCGCAGTACCACCAATAGTTCTGTCCACGGAAGGGCCGCCCCCAGCAACTGAAGAATGGAGGAAGCTCGATCTCCTTGAGGAAAGATTGAGGGCCGTAGAAGGATTTGGGGACTATCCGTTCGCAGACATGACGGATCTTTGCTTAGTACCCGATGTTGTTATTCCCTCGAAGTTCAAAGTGTCGGACTTCGACAAGTATAAAGGGACGACTTGTCCCAAAAACCATCTCAAAATGTACTGCCGTAAGATGGGCGCCCACTCTAAAGATGAAAAGCTGTTGATACACTTCTTTCAGGATAGCTTGGCCGGAGCTGCGGTAGTGTGGTACACTAATTTGGAAGCTTCCCGTATCCGTACTTGGAAGGATCTGATTACCGCCTTCCTAAGGCAGTATCAGTACAATTCTGATATGGCTCCTGACCGTACTCAACTGCAGAATATGTTCAAAAAAGAGGGTGAAACCTTTAAAGAATATGCGCAGTGATGGAGGGATTTGGCGGCACAAGTAGCTCCTCCCATGGTTGAGAGAGAGATGATCACCATGATGGTGGACACTCTGCCAGTGTTCTACTATGAGAAGCTAGTAGGTTACATGCCGTCCAGCTTTGCGGATCTGGTGTTTGCCGGGGAAAGAATCGAGGTTGGATTGAAAAGAGGAAAGTTTGATTACGTTTCCTCCACAAACGCGAATGCCAAAAGAATCGGGGCAACAGGGGCAAAAAGGAAGGAGGGAGATGCCCATGCCGTCTCTTCAACACCTGCGTGGGTCAAAACCCAGCAAACACCTCATGGTACCCATCAGTACGCGCAACATCACCCAAGCTTCTCGGCTCATACTGGGAATACCTCTAGTTCAACACCCGTGCAACCTAAGGCACCCACCCAGAGGGAAGCTCCCCAAGTTCCAACTCCGAACACGACTCGACCGGCCGGTAATTCCAACACGACAAGGAACTTCCCTCCGAGGCCATTTCCAGAATTCACCCCACTCCCAATGATGTACGAAGATCTTCTGCCATCCCTCATCGCCAATCATTTGGCCGTGGTAACTCCCGGAAGGGTCCTCGAACCCCCTTTCCCGAAGTGGTATGACCCTAACGCAACTTGCAAGTACCATGGGGGTGTCCCGGGGCATTCCGTCGAAAAATGCTTGGCCCTTAAATACAAGGTCCAACATTTAATGGATGCTGGATGGCTGACTTTCCAAGAGGATCGGCCCAATGTGAGAACCAACCCGCTCGCCAATCATGGAGGGGGAGCAGTTAATGCAGTTGAATCCGATAGGCCGCACAGGTCTAAACCTTTAAGGGATGTGGCAACCCCTAGGAGGTTTATCTTTGAGGCCCTACAAAAGGGAGGTGTGATTCCCCATAGTGGGTGTAAGGAGGATTCATGTCTGCTACATTCCGGCGAGATGCATGACATGGAGACGTGTTTGGAAGTAGAGGAATTGTTACAGCGGATGATAGATCAAGGTCGACTGGAAGTCGGCATTGAAGGAAAAGAAGAGCAGCATATATGCATGCAATCTACGGAGGGGAGCGGTGTTGCGAAGCCCAAACCCTTGGTGATATACTTCACTAAAAGCGCAGCTTCGCAAAAGCCCGGACACCCCTTAATGGCCAAACCTGTTCCTTTCCCGTACCAAAATAGTCACGCGGTCCCGTGGAGATATACACCTCCGGGGAAGAAGGAAGAAGAAGTCATTGACGTCAGCTCGCTGTCAGCTAAAGTAACAAATATCACGGGACTGAGTGGTGTGACCCGTAGTGGTCGTGTGTTCGCACCTCCGGACCTACCAGTCCAACCCGCCGACGTCAAGGGAAAAGGAAAAGTGGTGGAGGAACAAGATGGCGAAGCACCCCACGCTTCGAATAAAGATATTCCAGCAAAGGGGCCCCCGGAGAAAAAGGATGGTAGAAAGGAGGTGTCGCTAGAGGAAGCCAGCGAGTTCCTTCGGATAATTCAGCAGAGCGAATTCAAGGTTATCGAACAGCTCAACAAAACCCCGGCTAGGGTCTCGCTGTTGGAGTTACTTATGAGCTCCGAGCCTCATCGGGCTCTGCTAGTAAAAGTGCTGAACGAGGCTCACGTGGCCCAAGATATCTCGGTAGAAGGTTTCGGAGGGCTGGTCAACAATATCACTGCCAACAACTATCTTGCCTTCGCCGAAGAAGAAATCCCCGCCGAGGGGAGAGGGCATAATAAGGCTTTACACGTATCAGTCAAGTGTATGGACCATATCGTAGCCAAGGTGCTCATCGATAATGGTTCCAGTTTAAACGTGATGCCTAAGAGCACTTTGGAGAAGTTACCATTCAATGCTTCCCACTTAAAACCAAGTTCAATGGTGGTTCGGGCCTTCGACGGCACTCGCCGAGAGGTTAGGGGAGAGATCGATCTCCCAGTACAAATAGGCCCTCACACCTGTCAAGTCACCTTCCAAATAATGGATATTAACCCCCCCTACAGCTGCCTGTTGGGGCGCCCGTGGATCCACTCAGTGGGAGTTGTGCCTTCTACACTCCACCAAAAGCTGAAATTCGTAGTGGAGGGACACTTGGTCATCGTGTCAGGCGAGGAAGATATCTTGGTAAGCTGCCCATCCTCCATGCCTTATGTGGAAGCCGCAGAAGAATCGTTAGAAACTGCTTTCCAGTCTTTTGAGGTGGTCAGCATTTCCTCCGTGGACTCCCTCTTTGGGCAGCCTTGTCTGTCCGATGCAGCGGTAATGATGGCCCGAGTTATGTTGGGGAACGGTTATGAACCCGGGATGGGTTTAGGAAAAAACAACGGCGGCATAACTAGCCTGATAAATACCCAAGGAAATCGTGGGAAGTATGGTTTAGGCTATAAGCCCACTCAGGCGGACATGAAAAGAAGCATCGCGGGAAGGAAGAACAATGGTCAAAGTTCGCGTTGGAGACAAGAAGGTGAAGGAAGCCCGCCCTGCCACATAAGTAGAAGCTTTATAAGCGCGGGTTCGGGAGACAAAGGTCAAGCGTTCGCGATATGCGAAGATGATATTCCGAGTACTTTGGATTTGGTACGACCATGCCCTCCTGATTTCCAGCTGGGAAATTGGCGAGTGGAGGAACGCCCCGGCATTTACGCAACAAGCATAATGTAAACCTTTACGGTTTTAAAAGCTCTATAGTTGGGCCTAGGCTTTAGAGTTTTTTCTTTTGTTAAGGCTTTGTGTCTTTTGTTTTTGAATTTATAATACAAGGATCTTTCTTCATCTGTTCCTGGTCTCTACCCATTCTCATTCATTTGCATGTTTACTTCTTTTTCTGAAACGGCAGATCCGATGACGAGTCCCCCGAAGGTACTAATACCTGGGACCCGTCTATCGACTTCGAGCAAGAAATGAATCAAACGGAAGATGAAGGAAATGAGGATGTGGGACTTCCCCCAGAACTAGAAAGAATGGTCGCCCATGAGGACCAAGAAATGGGGCCTCATCAAGAAGAAACAGAGCTAGTAGACTTAGGAATTGGCAGTGGAAAGAGGGAAGTAAAGATAGGTACAGGTATTACCGCACCTATCCGTGAAGAATTAATAATCCTGCTAAAAGACTACCAAGACATCTTTGCTTGGTCATACCAAGATATGCCCGGTTTGAGTTCTGACATTGTACAGCACCGATTACCTCTAAATCCCGAGTGTTCCCCGGTAAAACAGAAACTGAGGAGGATGAAGCCCGAAACATCCTTGAAGATAAAAGAAGAAGTGAAGAAGCAATTTGACGCGGGATTTCTGGCCGTCGCTCGGTATCCAGAATGGGTTGCCAACATCGTACCAGTTCCTAAAAAAGATGGGAAAGTACGAATGTGTGTAGATTATCGGGACCTGAATCGGGCCAGTCCCAAGGACAATTTTCCTTTACCACACATCGATATCCTCGTAGATAACACGGCCAATTTCGCTTTATTTTCCTTCATGGACGGTTTCTCTGGTTACAATCAGATAAAGATGGCGCCCGAGGATATGGAAAAGACTACTTTCGTCACCCTGTGGGGAACGTTCTGTTACAAGGTGATGTCCTTTGGACTCAAGAATGCCGGGGCAACTTATCAACGGGCCATGGTAGCTTTGTTCCATGATATGATGCATCAAGAGATCGAGGTCTACGTGGACGACATAATTGCTAAATCTAAATCCGAGGAAGAACACCTTGTCAACCTGCGGAAATTGTTCGAAAGGCTTAAGAAATATCAATTAAAGTTGAACCCCGCTAAGTGTACCTTTGGGGTCAAATCAGGGAAATTGCTTGGTTTCATTGTAAGCCAGAAAGGGATAGAGGTAGACCCCGAAAAAGTGAAGGCTATCCTTGAGATGCCAGAACCCCGTACAGAGAGGCAAGTCCGAGGTTTCCTGGGGCGCTTGAATTATATTGCCAGATTCATATCGCAGCTCACCGCCATTTGTGAGCCGTTGTTTAAACTCTTGCGCAAAAACCAAACTGATCTGTGGAATGAGGATTGCCAAGAGGCTTTTGGAAGGATCAAAAAGTGCCTAATGAATCCTCCCGTGCTTATGCCACCAGTACCTGGAAGGCCTCTCATTTTGTACATGACAATCTTGGACGAGTCAATGGGGTGTATGCTGGGGCAACATGACGAATCCGGGAAAAAAGAGCGCGCTGTTTACTACCTAAGTAAGAAGTTCACGACCTGTGAGATGAATTACTCCTTGCTCGAAAGAACGTGTTGTGCTTTAGTATGGGCATCCCATCGCCTAAGGCAGTACATGCTGAGCCATACTACCTGGTTGATATCCAAAATGGACCCGGTTAAGTACATCTTTGAAAAGCCAGCTCTCACGGGACGAATCGCCCGGTGGCAAGTCCTGCTATCTGAGTTTGATATAGTCTACGTCACCCAAAAGGCGATAAAAGGAAGCGCTTTGGCAGATTATTTGGCTCAACAGCCTCTTAACGACTACCAGCCCATGCATCCTGAATTCCCGGATGAGGACATCATGGCCTTGTTCGAGGAAAAATTGGACGAAGATCGGGACAAATGGACTGTATGGTTTGACGGAGCGTCAAACATTCTAGGTCATGGCGTTGGGGCAGTGTTGGTCTCCCCGGACAATCAATGTGTACCTTTCACAGCCAGGCTAGGATTCGACTGCACCAACAACATGGCCGAATATGAAGCATGTGCCCTAGCCGTCCAGGCAGCAATTGACTCCAATGTCAAACTACTCAAGGTGTACGGCGACTCGGCATTGGTAATCCATCAGCTGAGAGGGGAATGGGAAACTAGAGATCCCAAGCTGATACCCTACAAAGCCTATATCAAGGAATTGGCTAAGACCTTCGATGAGATCTCCTTCCATCATGTTCCCCGCGAGGAAAATCAAATGGCGGATGCACTTGCTACGTTGGCGTCTATGTTCCAGCTAACACCGCACGGGGATCTACCCTACATTGAATTTTGGTGTCGTGGCAAACCCGCACATTGTTGCCAAGTGGAAGAGGAACGGGACGGAAAGCCTTGGTATTACGACATCAAGCGATATGTCGTAAGCAAAGAATACCCGCCAGAGATTGCCGACAACGATAAAAGGACATTGAGGAGGTTGGCAGCTGGTTTCTTCATGAGCAGAAGCATACTGTATAAAAGAAATCACGACATGACACTCCTGCGGTGTGTGGATGCCAAGGAGGCAAATCACATGATCGAAGAAGTCCATGAGGGCTCGTTTGGAACGCACGCCAACGGACATGCTATGGCCAGGAAGATCCTAAGAGCAGGTTATTACTGGCTTACCATGGAAAGTGATTGTTGTGTCCATGTGAGGAAGTGCCACAAATGTCAAGCATTCGCAGATAATGTCAATGCCCCACCACATCCTCTGAATGTCATGTCCGCTCCTTGGCCTTTCTCCATGTGGGGAATAGATGTCATCGGGGCCATTGAGCCCAAGGCCTCGAATGGTCATCGCTTCATCCTCGTAGCGATAGATTATTTCACCAAGTGGGTCGAGGCGGCTTCATATACCAATGTCACGAGGAATGTGGTGGTCAGGTTCATTAAGAAAGAGATCATCTGCCGATATGGTTTGCCAAGGAAGATTATCACGGACAACGGCACCAACCTGAATAATAAGATGATGGCAGAAATGTGCAAGGAGTTTAAAATCCAGCATCACAATTCCACGCCCTACCGGCCAAAGATGAATGGAGCTGTGGAAGCGGCCAATAAGAATATCAAAAAGATTATCCAAAAGATGACCGTGTCATACAAGGATTGGCACGAGATGCTCCCATTCGCGTTACACGGTTACCGGACTTCAGTGCGAACGTCAACTGGGGCAACGCCGTTCTCATTGGTATATGGGATGGAGGTTGTGTTACCGTTTGAGGTAGAAGTCCCGTCATTAAGGATCTTGGCAGAATCCGGATTAAAGGAATCAGAGTGGGCTCAAACACGCTACGATCAGCTCAACCTCATTGAGGGTAAGCGCTTAACAGCCATGAGTCATGGGCGCTTATACCAGCAAAGAATGAAGAGTGCATTCGACAAGAAAGTACGCTTACGCAAGTTCCATGAGGGAGACCTTGTGCTAAAGAAAATGTCCCATGCTGTCAAGGACCATCGAGGGAAATGGGCCCCGAACTACGAAGGGCCTTTTGTTGTGAAGAGGGCTTTTTCCGGAGGAGCCCTGGTGCTTACCAACATGGAGGGCGAAGAGCTACCTTCACCCGTGAACTCTGATGTCGTCAAACAATATTATGCTTAGAAGCTGGGGCAATTAAGGATGTCGCTGCATGTTCTTTATCTTTATGCGTTTTCTGGATTTCCCCCAGGGATTTCCTGTCTGTTGTATCTCTCGTTACAATCTTTCAAAGAAATGAACGTGGATTCGAGGCTTTTAGTCCTCACGTTAGTTTCACACCTTGCGTTAATCTGTGATCACCTGAGCCCTTCCGCTCAGTTCATGGGATCCCCCAAGCGCTTAATTAGAATTGAACCTGAACCAACTTTCCCTAAATTTGCTGCGTTTGAAAACATTCATGCATACGCATACGCATACGCATGTATATTGTTGTGGTAAAACAGGGGCAGGATCACCTTGGGCTACCTTCTGGGGTAGAGACAAAACATGAACGGTAGAAACCAATCAAGGTAGGGTAATGACGCGGTCAAGATTGGCCATACCTGGTTGTTTATTACTTGCAGGTACTTAAGGACGGATGCAAGTAGGGATGGGGTCACGACCGACCGATCGTTGCCCCTTCTCTGTGCGAAACAAGCAGAGAATGTCGCTGCAAGGCAGCCCCGTATCCTTTGTATTTTGCAGCTTTCTTTTACTATTTGTTTGTTTTAAAAAGTAAAAAAATAGGTAATCAACGCCTAATTCTAACCTAAGTAAGTTCAAGTTAGGCAAGATGCTAATCCATGAGAAGGGAGGGGACATGGTTAATGTTCCCCTCAAAAAAAAAAAAAAAAAAAAATGTGCAGCTGGGCTCGCCTGGGCGAGCCACCCCTGCACCAAATTATAAGAATGACGAAAGGGGGGGCGTTTTTGCATTCAAAAACTTCTTTTCCCCCTTTTCAAAAGCCATACCCACGGGATTGACGAGTTTGCAGCCCTAGGGTCATCCTTTTTCGCATTTTTTGATTCCGTTTTGCGCTTTTGTTCATCACCAACAAGTAAGTGTTCCATCCCTAAGCTTTCTAGCTTTTCATTGGTGTATTTTGATCTCCTTTTGGTGCTCTAAATTGTGGGAGTGTGCTCAAATATATAGGGCAATTTTGGTTTGTTTTCTTGCTTGATTAGGTTGAATTAGGGGTGTGTATGGGATGGCCCTAGGCCTATAATGCATTTTGGAACAATGGGACATGCCACATTGTCCCCGTTCTCTTGCTATTAACGCCTAAACGCGTGCCCACCAAGTGTTCGGTGAAATGCCTCAATGGCATTAGCGCGTGACTTTTGAAATGGCCCCGAGGAAGCTTGCCTCAAAGAGGTCCAGGAAGGACAAGGCAGCCGAAGGAACTAGTTCCGCTCCGGAGTATGACAGTCACCGCTTTAGGAGCGCTGTACACCAGCAGCGCTTCGAGGCCATCAAGGGATGGTCGTTTCTCCGGGAGCGACGCGTCCAGCTAAAGACGTTAAAGAAGCGCTACTAGGAGGCAACCTAGTACCTTTTGAATCTATGCTTGTTATTTGATCACTTTTTATAGTAGGACGCACCTAGTTGCTCATGATCCTGGGGATTTAAATAAAACAAGCGCAAGCTCGGAAGGTAGTCATACCTCACAAAATATATATATATGTATGTTTAGGTAGTGAAAATACCTTAGATATGCATGTATGTAAACAAAAAAAAACACTTCACAAAATATATATATGTATGTTTAGGTAGAAAGATACCTTAGATATGCATGTATGTAAACAAAAAAATACTTCACAAAATATATATATGTATGTTTAGGTAGAGAGATACCTTAGATGTGCGTGTATGTAAACAAAAAAATACTTCACAAAATATATATTTGTATGTTTAGGTAGAAAAATACCTTAGATGTGCGTGTATGTAGCAAAAAAATACCTCACAAAACATATATATGTATGTTTAGGTGGCAAGATACCTTGGATATGCATGTATATAGCAAAAATACCTCACAAAAATATGCACATGTTTAGGTAGCAAAATACCTCAAAAAAAAAAAAAAGAAAAAAAAAACAAGAAAAAGAAATAAACAAATGATAATGATAAAAAAAAAAGAAGGAGAAAAAAGAAAAATAAGTTGTCTAGCTAAAAACCGACATGCTTTTGAAAAGAGACGATTTCCAAATTTTCTTTAAAAAAAAAAAAAAAAAAAAAAAAATTCATTCATTGATCATAACCGATTTTTGAAGAAAAAACGTGTCTACACCTGAAGGGTGAATGCTGTGAAATTTCCCCGGACGCCCGAAATGGACTCGGATGAATGCACAAATTGATAAAAGAACATATTTTGGAAACATTGGGTTGATTTAAAATAGAGGAAATGAATCCTGAGCCCTAGCATCACATGACCATAAAAATTTGACACTTGAGTGTCCGCATAGGTGCATGCATAACCAGTTTTGCATAAAATTTCCAAATCATCATTTTTGCATTTGTGTCATGGAAATAATGTGGGGCATCCCTTTTTATCCTTGAACCAAACCAAACCCTGACATGTATCATGTCTAGCCATTCTACAAGCCTTGAGCCAAAATCCTGACTCACCATAAACCTTACCCTCGGAAGCAAAAAAAAAAGAGAAGGAAAGGAAATTTCCAATCAAAGAGAAAGCAAAAAAGGAAGTGGAAATTCCCAATCAAAGAGTGGGAGAAAGAGAAAAAAAAAAAAGAAAGGAAATTCCCAATCAAAGAGTGGGAGAAAGAAAAAAGAAAAGAAAGAAAATTCCCAACCAAAGAATGGGAGAAAGTAAAAAAGAAGAAAGCTCCTGGTCAAAGAAACCAGAAGAAATGTGCTGAGAGGTCTTTGGACCGGACAATATCTGAACAATACAGAATTGTCACCAAATGAACAAAAAAAGAAGGAAAGGAAACCACGACCTAAAATGGTCTTCTCCCTTTGATTACCAACCAAAATCCCGTGCGCTAGCGACTTTTTTTTTCTCGCCCCGCACTAAACAAAAAAAAACGGAAAAAGAAAAAGCCAGAAAAATCAAAAGCCAAAAACACACAAAAGCCGAAAAAAAAAAAAACCACCAAAAAAAAAAACCATTCCCAAGGGAAGCCCTATTGATCCATGATCACGCATGTAATTTTTGATTTGATAGGAAATAATTTGCAAAGTCAAGTCATGACATATCTATGGTCCGGAATTAGGATGAAACACTTACCTGTGCGAGATTGATACACTTTGAGTGATTTTCTTCTATTTTTGTCGAACCCAGTGTTTCCTCTAAATGGTCATTTAGAAACGAAATGCTAACATCCAAGATCTCATTTATGGTTATGGGAGATTTCATCAGCAGACTCTCCTTCCCCGGTAGACGCATTGTTTCTCACTCAAAAAAGCATATGCTGCTCTAAATCAGTTGGAATATTTGTCTCTTTGCTAAAGCATGTTTGCATTTTAGTGGAGAAAACACCGAGACTTTTTCAAGTCTCACAAGTTATCCAGAACTACGTAGGTCTGAGTTCCTCATTAGAGGATACGTAGGAGCAAGAGCCTCGCTTTTGTCGACCACACCGCCTTTTGTTGCCATGACTCAAGAGCTGGTAGCCCGCGGAGACACCTTACGGTTATCCGCACCTCGTCATTCAGTGATCCCAAGTGTGATTGACGAGCAGAGACCAATATGGTCATCTGCGCCCTTTCCGGAGATGTCAGCATTTTCCGATGGAGACTTTTCAAGTCTCACAAGTTATCAAGAACTACGTAGGTCTGAGTTCCTCATTGGAGGATACGTAGGAGCAAGAGCCTTGCTTTTGTCGGCCGCCCCATAATCTTTGTCATACTGACCCTGAGGTCATGTGACATGCACCCTTGTGTCATCCAGAGGCGGCGGGCCCGATGACACGCGGAGATACCTTACGGTTATCCGCACCCTTTTGTCATCCAGAGGCGGCGGGCCCGATGACAAGCAGAGACCAAATTTGGTCATTCTGCACCCTTGTATCATCCAGAGGCGGCGGGCCCGATGATACGCGGAGATACCTTACGGTTATCCGCACCCTTTTGTCATCCAGAGGCGGCGGGCCCGATGACAAGCAGAGACCAAGTTTGGTCATTCTGCACCCTTGTATCATCCAGAGGCGGCGGGCCCGATGATACGCGGAGATACCTTACGGTTATCCGCACCCTTTTGTCATCCAGAGGCGGCGGGCCCGATGACAAGCAGAGACCAAGTTTGGTCATTCTGCACCCTTGTATCATCCAGAGGCGGCGGGCCCGATGATACGCGGAGATACCTTACGGTTATCCGCACCCTTTTGTCATCCAGAGGCGGCGGGCCCGATGACAAGCAGAGACCAAATTTGGTCATTCTGTACCCTTGTATCATCCAGAGGCGGCGGGCCCGATGATACGCGGAAATACCCGAGTGGTTATCCGTATAAACATTCTTTTGCTATCTGTAAGACAGAACGCTTGATAGCATGCAGAGGCTGACATAGTCTTCTGCACCTTTTGTTCCTCCGGGAACAACAAGTCATTTACATGCGGAAATTTCATGGTCACCCGCGACTCTCGTCAACCGAGAGGAGCGAAATTAGTGTCATACACTAATTTTCGTCCGGGTACCTTTGCTTGATGACATGCGACCTTTCTTTGGTCCTTGTCAGGTGCTTGGCACCCATCGTTAGGCAATTTGTGAAAATCCGGGAACGACAAGTCATGGTCACCCGCGACTCTCGTCAACCGAGAGGAGCGAAATTAGTGTCAGACACTAATTTTCGTCCGGGTACCTTTGCTTGATGACATGCGACCTTTCTTTGGTCCTTGTGAGGTGCTTGGCACCCATCATTAGGCAATTTGTGAAAATCCAGGAACAACAAGTCATTTGCATGTGGAGATTTTATGGTCACCCGCGACTCTCGTCAAATCGAGAGGAACGAAATTAGTGTCTTATCTTTACTTTCCTTTTATCTCCAATAAAAGACAAGTAAAGAGGGGCAACTGTCATACCCTAATTTCGTCCGGGGACCTTTGCTTGATGACATGCGACCTTTCTTTGGTCCTTGTGAGGTGCTTGGCATCCATCATTGGGCAATTTGTGAAATTCCAGGACATGCCGAAAAACCAAAAAAAATATATTGATGCACAATCCGTAAGTTTCCGTGACACACCGGAAATCAAATGGAAGCATCGTTGCATAATTAAGTGAGGTTCCGTAACATTCCGTAAGTCAAAAGGGGGATGATTATGTAATCCGCAAGGTTCCGTAACATTACGGAAAGAAAACAAGTATCGTTACAAGATTCGTAAGTTTCCGTAACTTTACGAAAAAAGAATCACCAAAAAAGGTAAGGGGGTGAACTTATCAAGATAGGGGTGTAAATAGCAATTCAAATCTAGGCCCTTCTAGAACATTTTGGAAGTTGGGTTGCTTAAGGAGGAAGCAACTGGGCGGCAAGCTCCTCCACATTTTTGAAAAATGGTTTTCGGGGCTTCCGCGGCTTCCGTAATACTTCCGTAAAATTTCCGAAAACCTTGGGTAAGCATATTCCACTTAACATTGGTGAAAGGGAAGAGAAAAAAGATGAAAATCAAATTCGAAAACAGTTCCGTAAGGCTTCCGTAACTTTTCCGTAAAATACGAAAAGGGGGGTGAACTTTGTAATTCGGGTGCGCTTAGAAATCTTCTTCATTAAGTCTTTGGGCGGCAAGCACCTCCTTTTTTTTCTATAAATAGGGGAGGGGGGAGCTGTTTCAAAATGTTCAGCCCCTTTGGCACTTCTCTCTCTTTCGAATTTGCTTGGAAAAATCGTTTCCGTGAAGAAAATCTAAGCCGAGGCGCTTCCGAAACGCTTCCGTAAGCGATTCTGTGGAAATTCTTCATCGTTCTTCACCGTTCTTCATCCGTTCTTCGTTCGTTCTTCGTTCTTCAACGGGTAAGTTTTCGAATTCGAGACTTTCAATTCATTTCTTGTTTTGTCTACTTTCACTTTAATTTCGTTTACTTTCAGTTTTCTTTTCTTCCGTTTTTAACGTGCTTTAACCATTTATTTAAGCCGTTTTCTCGTCTAATAAATGATAAAATGAATTTCAACCGATCATTTGTGTTGTAATCTCGTTTAATCACTGTTAAAACGAAATCTAACCGATCGTTCACGCTATAACCTCGGTTAAACCAAAAAAAGTAAAATAATAATAAAATAATCAAAATATCTTGAAAAATAATAATAAAATAATCAAAATATCTTTGAATAAAATAAATTAAAAAAATCAATCGGACGTTTTTCTTTGGAAGTTTCCTTGAATGAATTGATTAATAACCAAAGTGAAACTAAAGGCTAAAATCAATTCGCCTAGTCAAGCTCGTCCATAAAAATAGGCTTTTGAAGTTTGTCATTTCATTTTCTCACTAAGTAAAATGGATCATTTTTAAGGTCCAACGCCTTAAAATGATCACCTCTTAAAGTAAAAAAGAATCACTTGATAAAAAAGAACTACGTAGGTCTGATTTTCTCATCCCAAATTGAGGAATACGTAGGAGCAAAGGGAAACACCCTTGTCGACCACAAAAAGAGAAAATATAAAAAGGGTATGAAGGATATAGAGACATAAAAAGGTAACATAAAAAATCAAAGTCATGTTTGCACATTCGATTAAAGGCTGCCGTCCCTTGGGGCGGACGTGTGGGGTGCTAATACCTTCCCCGTGCGTAAATACAACTCCCGAACCTTTCACTTAAAAGTTCGTAGATCGCGTCTTTTCCGGTTTTTCCGACGTTTTCCTCAAATAAACGTTGGTGGCGACTCCGCGCGTATTCCTTTCGTGGAACACGCATCCCGCGAGTCACGCGTCGCCCTCCCGCCGAAGGGTAGGTTGCGACAGGTTGCTTTGGGTTCTTTTTTACTAACCCAGCTATAATTAGATTCTTTTGTTAAACATACCTTCCATATTTAATTGTATACCTCCCTTTTCCTTTTTTTTATCAATATTTTCCCAAAGACTCCCCATTTTTAATCTTCTCTCTCTTTTTGTATAATCGTTCACCCCCTTCTTAAAACACAACACCTTCCTCCTCAACACATCCCCAGATCACCAATGTTTTGTTATTTCACAATTTTGATCCTAATCAAATCAGATGGTGAATCATACAATCCCTTCTTTTTTTATCTCTAATATTCTAATCCCATAATGACTTCGCTAAAGCCATTGAAGGTTGTGATACCAACCTACATGAGCTACCAAAGGGGCAGCTGTGTGGGCCACTTCTTCACATGGATGTCCTTGGTCCCCAACTTCATCTCCATGGGTGACTTTGTCTTGCACTTCATCTTCCACTATGGGGGACCATGTGAGGAGGTGTAGAACAGGGTTGACGCATATGTGCCAAAAGGAAGATTGAGGTAGGTGACGAAGAAGAACATGTATTGACAGTGGCTGGAGGCCTAGCCATTGGAATCACACATCTTGAGGAGTACACACTTGGTGGGGTGGGCTTACTGGATGGAGGTCTTGATGACCTCCTTGATAAGTTATGAGACAATGAGGCCCAACACAAAGAACATCCCCTACTATCCTTGAAGCTCGCATCAGAAGATGAAGTGTGACAATGACTACAAGCAGTACAAACAACTTCCAAATTTTGTACCATACGGTGAGTTGGGGAGGAAAGAGGTTGAACATGGTTTCTAGACAGAAAAGAGAATTGAAATTGGCAAGGAAATTAGAAGGATATTTTTTGAAAAAAAAATAGTGAAAAAAAAAACAAAAGGGTGGCGTATCTATTAATTTAGTAGGGTATATATAACAATTGTCTAATTAGATCAGAGGTTTGAGTAATCAGTTTTAAACTTGACAAATCTAACCCAATCTAATAAATATATTAATAATAAAATAATAATTATTCTAATTCTACCCATATGTTATGTATGCATCGTAACCCTAAAAAAGCATAGACAACAAAATTGTGACCATGTCCTAAAATGATTCTTGGATGCTTGCATCCAGAAAGAATGATCAACAATGTAAGTGATACATAACCTAATACCGACAAATGTTTAACACAATGATGGAATTAATCTCTCTCTATCATTAATTGTAAATTGGTGTTCATTTGTTTATTCATATTCATTTGATACTACATATAGCTTTAGTATATAATTATGTATGAACATTTTTTATCGATAAGTTTATTAGAATGTTAGTTTTTGTTAGCAAAGAGGATCGAATTTACTACCTTTCCCCTCTTCCCTTCTCTTTTAACCATCCAACTCATCTTATATCTCCTATTATGTATAAACATTAAGAAGTCAGTAGAGTAAACAAATTATTTTATCCCTCTTCAAAAAGATATAAGAAAAATGAAGTATCTAATTATACCTAAAAATAATTAAGAACTTTTTTTTTCCATTTTTTTGAATTTTAAATATATATTAATTTAATTATATAACTCAGCTACCTAACTCAAACCAGCCCAATTAAGACAAGTTGGTTTAGGTTTGGTTGCTTAATAACAACAAAATGAAGCCAATCCAACCTAACCTAATTATGTTTAATTAGGTTGGATCTAAAATTAGACTAAACCTAATCTAACATGGGTTTCTTACACCCTTGAAAAAGGAATTGGCTATTTTCACCCCTTATGTGGTGAATTTTTCCAAATTCCTAAAATATCCTTCCAACGGAAGCATGATTTTATTCAATACCTATGCAACAAAATCATACTTTTGTTGTCAAGTGCGGGGTGTGGAAAAAATCACAATGAAAGTGTGATTCCAATGTGATTTTGATTTACCCCCTACACTTTTCAATGAAAGTATGATTATATTGCATGAATATACAACAAAATCATACTTATGTTGTTAAGTTTGACAGACAAAATGCAGAATGTAGATTTTTAAGATGCCAACACAAATTTGCAACACATAATCAACATACAACAAGGACAAATTGTGCAACATTTAAGAATTTTTCTGGTCAATATAGAGGATCAAAATCAATACACATAACTGAAAAAAGATGATGGAAGTCAATAAACCAAGAAGGGGGGTGAATTGGTTTTCAAAAATGATATATTTTTAAAAATAGAGTTGCAGAAAAAACTTTTCTATACAAATCGTATCACAAAACAAATGTGAATCGAACTTAATCAATATTTCCTTACATAGGATCCTTCATTAATTTCCTTTCTTTCAAAATCATAAAACTTGAATCTTTTCAAACTTTGAATAAAACTTGAATGATTTGATTAAACCTTGAATGAGTGAAAGATATGATCAAGAGAGAAAGACACAATCCTTTATACTGGTTCATTCTCTTTTGGTTGCTTAATAACAACAAAATCTAATCCACAGCTTGAATTAGATTTCCACTATGCATAAAAAATTCTTACAAGCAATCTATAATTTCCACCCCATAAGAAAAGACTAAGGCATCCAACACTAGGACCCTTTGTGAATATAGCCTAAGAACCACACTCTTAGCCCAAACTAGAAAAACTCTATTCTAGCATGTTGCAAGCAATTAATGCATAAATACAAGATCGTGTAAAAACCATATACATGAAAAAACTAAGTACGAGAGATACAACCTGACCAATCTTTCCAACAAAACCTTGCTGGATTGAGAAGTTGATCTTCTTCTACTTAAAAGACATAACTCACTTTCAAGAAAAGATCTTCCAAATAAAAAGATTAAGAAGTTGTGAGTTACTATAAAGCTATTTTCTCTCTTTCGCTTGTTCACCAATGAAAGCACAAAATCTTGCTCATTCTGAGGCTAAGAAGTAATTTTCAAGATGTATTGAGAATTCTCTAATGATATGATGATGTGTAGATGTGAGCACAAGCTAGTTATTTACAGAGAAAATAATTATAACTAATTGTAATTGATTAAATGTATAAGGTAATCAATTATTTCAATGAAGTAATTGATTATATTATCTAAGTAATCAATTAAAGTGTTCATCCAACATCTGGAAATCCACTCAAGAACAATGTAATCAATTAGATGACTTAAGTAATCGATTAAAGTGTTCTTGTTCACCTCTGAACAACTTAAACAAGGGAGAAGTAATCGATTAATCCACCTGGTAATCGATTAAAGTAGAGAGTTCTGAAAAAATCAGTCGTTGTCTCAAACAACAATGTAATCGATTAAAGTACTACTGTTTTCAATTAAACTGATACGAGACTTAACTCTTTAAGCTTCTGATAGCTTATTGTAATTGAGACGTTAAAGAAGTGCTGCTTGGGAGGCAACCTAGGGTTAGGTTTGTTTTATTTCTTTTTGTTGATTTGTTTTTGCCCTAGCATTTAGTCTATTTTTAAACACTTGCATCATCAGGAGTAGGGGTGCAGGAAGAAGAATCACCTTAGGAAATTGACAATTCATTGTAGTGATTTGACTTTCTATTCTTGATGTGTTGGGATTTCACACATTTGCTCTGGTGGACAGGGATCTCTGTTAGACTATTGGCAAGCATACCAATGTCATCGCAAGTTACAAATTTTATAAAAGTGATAATCTTTGCATGGACTTGAGTTACTTAGTTTCTCTAGATGAAAGTAAACAAATCAATAGTTATGAATAGCAAATTTAATCAAAATCTCATGGGTTTAACAAAAATAACGGAAATAAAAAAAAGTAGCAGAAATAACGGAATTAGTGTGTCAGAAGTACATAAAATTATGAAAATAAGTCAAATGAATTTAATTAATTCAACAGAAACGAAAGGTTGGATTTCATCATTCATGCCCTCAGTATCCAAATAATATTCATAAATATGAATATTTTTTCTAACATCACTGACGCATACATTAAATCACCCTGAACCGATCCCTTGTAATCGAGAATCCTAAGAATATTTACCAAATATTGATTCCTCGCATATGAAATAAAAATCCCAGCATTACAATCATAATCTTGTGCTATTTGCAACCAAAATGTTATGTTATATTCTTAGCAATGTAACATAAAGAGTAAATTCATTCAATTCAAATTCTAAGAGTACTTTCTAGTCAAATTTAAAACCCAATTTCATGAAATTAGTGATCAAATAGAATCAAGCATTAAAAACAAAATGAAATCACCATTAATGAGTTGAAAATGTTTATATATATTATATAAAATATCAAAAGAGGTACATAAGGATGTGATCCACGTTCACATCTTTGCAGCTCCATCTCCACTTTTTCTCTCTTCTCTCACCTTGTTCGTGCTTCTCCCTCTAGTTTATGCACTACATAGCTTCTGGTTTCTCCTTTTGCATGCCTTTTTAAACAAAATGGTCTAAGAGGTACCAGACCAACTCCCCCAGGCGAGTGATACTCACCCAAGCGAGTTAGTTCCTTCAAGTTGAAGTAATTTCACTAGCTCAGGCAATTTGATCACTACCCTAGGCGAGTGGCACTCTCAAATTCTTCAAAAATGACCCTTTTGATCTTAATCTTGGCGTGGTTTCTAGATCCAACAAATAACCATCAAAGCATAGAGGTTATGGATGAATCTTCCATATTTAAAAAAATATTTATAAATGTACAATATACAAAACAACTATAATTAAGGGAAGATTATAAGAAAACTATTAAAATATAAGATAACTGCTAACATTCTAATCCCAAAAAATAACTAAAATATGGCACTTATCAACTCCTCCCAACCTACAATCTTGTTTGTCTTCAAGCAAAGTATAGAAAGAAAACTACCAATAACAATAACATAAGTATAATTGTCAGACCCTAATTTTGTCCCAGAACTATCATTCACTGATGTTTTGATTCTCGTTAATCGAAAGGTGTTGTTCAACACCAGTTTTTGCACAAGGCATGAGATCGTTCAACGTTTTGGTCAAGGATACAAAAAATAACCAAGGGGAAGGGCAAAAGGGTCATTTCAAGCAATTTTCTAGACCCTGGCTCGCCTAGCCTAGCCTCTGACTCACCTAGGCCCCCAAATTGCTTAGGGCTGAAGGAACCAACTCGCCTGGGCAAGCCAATTTCTTCAGGACTAAGCATTAGCTCGCCTGGGCGAACTGCCATAGTCCCAAATGCCCTATTTCCTATAAATAGGAATGAGGGAGGCTGAGGAAGTGGTTGGACATTCAATATTAAGAGGATTTTGAGAGAAATAAGAGAGAAGAAGAAGAAGAAAGAGGAGAAAAACGAGGCCGAGGCGCTACCAAATTGCAACTATAATCAACTTCTACATCGTTCTTCGTTCGGTGTTCTTCGTTCGTCATCCGATTATATTTTGTTTTAAGGCTTTGGATATGATCTATGCGCCCTTAGTGGTCCTCTTTGTTTTGTGCATCTTCATCTCCTTCTTCTATCATTAGTAATCTATTTTCTTCTTGTAAAGTAAATTTCAACTGATCATTAGTGTCGTAAATCATCTTTTTAAAGAGATTGAAAGTTAATGAATAAGACCAAGATGAAATCAACATATAACTGAATTTATCTTTGTTGGATCAAGTGGCCTCGGAATAATTAAGAAGGGGGGTTGAATTAATTACTAATGTGTCTTGACTAATTAAAAAATTTATCCTTCTTAATGTTACTAGATTCAACTAGGCTTTTACTACTAAGTTAAGAAAGTAAAGAATAGAAACAATAACTTAACCAAAAGTAAAAGCGGAAATTAAAGAGTGTAGGGAAGAAGAAGACAAACACAAGATTTATACTGGTTCGACCACAACCCGTGCCTACGTCTAGTCCCCAAGCAACCAACCGGTTCTTGAGATTTCTTTCAACCTTGTAAAATCCTTTACAAGCCAAAGATCCATAAGGAATGTACCCTCCCTTGTTCTCTTTAAATAACCAAGTGGATGTACCCTCCACTTGAACTGATCCACAAGAGATGTACCCTCTCTTGTTCTCAGTATAACAATCCCCAAGTAGATGTACCCTCTACTTGTACCACAAAGGATGTACCCTTCAATGTGTTGGGACAAAAAATTCTCAGGCGATTAGTCCTTTGAATCTTTGTAAGGGGAAACAAAAGATATCTCAGGCGGTTAGTCCTTTGAGATCTTTTGTTTAAGGGGAAGGGAAGAATCAAAAGAATTCTCAGGCGGTTAGTCCTTTGAATTCTCTTGAAAAGAGAGAAGAGAGACACAAAAGAATTCAGGCGGTTAATGCTTCTATTCTTTTGGCAAAGGGAGAAGAGAGACACAAAAGAATTCAGGCAATTGGTCCTTTAATTCTTTTGGCAAAGGGAGAAGAGAGACACAAAAGAATTCAGGCGGTTATTCCTTCTATTCTTTTGGAAAAGGGAGAAGTGAATGAAAAAGATGAATAGCACAAGTTTTTGAACAATGAACTTTTCTTGGAAGAGAAAGTATTGAACAAAAACTTTTAGAGAGGTGAAGAGAAATGAATCAAAATGTTATGTAAAAACTTGTTATGAAACTTGTTGAAAGATGTTGAGAAATGAGTTAGAAAGTTCTGTAGAAAAGTGTTGAAGGATTGATGAAAAGATGTTAGATGATTTTAAAATTCATGTCATGGTCACATATTTATAATTTCTTGATGACTCAAGTTAAAGTTTGTGACTCTTGGCATTTTCTTTAAAACTAGTCACCCTTTAAAAATTGTGACTCTTTTGAAAACTAGTCACTTAAAAAGTTGTGACTTTTAAAAAAATCTTCAGAAACAAGTCACTTGAAGAATTGTGACTTTTGGAAATTTATTTTTCGAAATCAGTCACTAGTAATCGATTACCATCAAGGTGTAATTGATTACACATCAACATATGTGACTCTTCATGTTTAAATTTTGAAAATCAAAATGTTTAGAACTCTAGTAATCAATTACAAGTATTGTGTAATCGATTACACAAGTTTAAAATGATTTGAAACTATTTTATCACTATTTGTGACTCTTGAAATTTGAAATCTAACGTTTTAAAACATTGGTAATCGATAACATGCTCATGGTAATCGATTATAGCTTTGTAAATCAGTTTTGAAAAAAATGATGGCTACTGGTAATCGATTACTACCTTATGGTAATCGATTACCAGAGAGTAAAACTCTTTGGTAATGATTTTGTGAAAACTTCTTGTGCTACTCAATGTTTTGAAAAACTTTTTTAATAGTTATCGTGATTGAGTCTTCTCTTGATTCTTGAATCTTGAGTCATGAATCTTAATCTTGATTATTCTTGAATCTTGATTCTTGAAACTTGATTCTTGAATCTTGATTCTTGAAACTTGATTCTTGAATCTTGATTCTTGAAACTTGAAACTTGATTCTTGAATCTTTGGAATTTGCTTAACTCTTGATTCTTTGGCATCATCAAAATAATCTTGGAAGGCATTGCTTCCACTATCTTCATTAAAGTCACTTGAGATTGTTCAAGGTCCAACGCCTTAACGACCTCTTTTTCTTGTTAGTTACAAATAAATCTTTCAAAAGCCTAAAACCAACTCAACACACATCTTTCTCGCTTTAAAGAACTATATAGGCTTGAATTTTTCATCGCACCTGAGGATACGTAGGAGCAAGGGAAACACCCTTGTTGACCCCAAAAAGTAAAAAATAAATATAAAAAGGGAAAAAATAAATAATTTTGAAGTCACGTTGCGCACACTCGATTAAAGGCTATCGCCCCTTGTGACGGATGTGTGGGGTGCTAATACCTTCCTTACCCTTAAACAACACCTGAACCCTTCTTTTTGAAATTGGCAGACCTTCTTTTTGGTTTTTCTAATGTTTTCCTCAAATAAATGTTGGTGGTGACTCCCCCGCGTTCTCCTTTTTTGGAAGACGCCATTTTCTATCTCGCCTTGCCCTCCCTTTGAAGGGTAGGTTGTGACAATAATAAAAATGCTCCAATATTCCTACACCAGAAACTATGAACAAGATTTGTAAAGAATAAACCTCTAAAGTGATCAAAACAACATTTTTCAAACACTCAACAACGAGAAATGAAAGCACAAAGATGAAATTCACAGAACCAAATGAGATTAAGATCAATTCACATTTTATTTCTAAAGAACATCAAAGACAACACCTTTTTTTCACTCAAATAGAGAAAAACCTCTCAAAGATGTATAATTCTCACACAGACAAGTGTTTCATCTCATTTCCACCATTGATATGTCATAAATCAATTTTGCAATTCATTTCCCATCAAATCAAAGATAAAGTACATAATCATCATGGATCATTAGGACTTTTAGGGTTGGGCCAAGGCTTGATAGAAATATTGGTTTTTCTGGATATTCACAAATACCTTGAGAATAGAAGAGCAAACATAAAAACAAGCTAGCAACTCAAATGAATCATTACTTCCTATCCCTTCCCTTTTCAACCAAGTTATCATTACTTCCTATACCAAAATCCTAACTTATAAAATTTGCCACAACTCTGTACTATCTAGAACATAATGTACATAATTCAAACATTTATTTATTCTCAAAGAACTTGTTTCCCTTTTCTTTTCTACACAATATTCAATTTACATGAATAACCACATTTATAAACAAAAAATTTGCATCACATTAGCCACCAAATGATAGAAATCTCCAACAAAACACCTTAGCTCTCCTAACCTAAGGTAAGGTAGGAAACTTTTATCCTAGGTTAGTGTTCAAACAAAATATCAAGTGTTTGGCTCAAAAGGCTTGCAAACGATAAAACAATATACATTGGGATAGATTTTTGGCTAGTGGCTTAAAATGTACAAGAAAGAAAGAAAGGATGCCTAAATCATATCCTTGCATCATATGCTATGACAATTAGAAATTCATGCAAAATCAACTGTAGAACATATCAGTGAGGACACTCAATGTAAAATCTGTAGTTTCACATAGTCACTAAAGCTTAAGGCATGTTTCCATGTTCAAATGAAATCAATGTTTTGAAAGTTGTTCTTCATCAAGTTCATGCAAAAATATCTAAATACATTTGATATTTGGGAAAGCCATTCATTATTTTTCATTCTCAATGTTTCCAAAAGTCACTTTGTTGTGTTTTGATCCAATTCAAAAACAAGTTTCAAAATCATCGGTTGTTGATACTTTCCAAAACATGTTATGTCCAAGAAAAATTTATGCTTAAGTCCCAAAAAGAGTGATATATATTCAACAAATACACTAGCAAAACAAAATTATTCACTAATGTGTACTACCAAAAAGAGGGAAACCTATTTGTACACATATCAAGTGCGCACATAAACCAATCAAAATCACAAAAGTGTGTAAATATCCAAGCAAAAATCCAAAATAGTAAATAAGGTAATAAAGTATTAAAGTTTAATACAAAGCGATAAAGAAACATACATACAAGTTCATGAATTTTTTATGATGATTATGGCTGAGGAGTTCATTCTCCTGCAATGAAATAATCAACAGAATCTGCCATGTCTTCATCCTTATATGTTCTTCCTCATCCTTGATCATGTGCAAAACCCACCTCTTCTTGAAAAATAGGCATGTCTCCAAGCCATGCAACAGTAGTTATAAATTGCTATGGGTAAGCCAAAGGTAGGGATTAGGATCCTGGCAATGTTGGTGAAGTGTATAGTGGTAGAAGTTTTCATTCAACTGCATCTGGCCCCTGTGGTTGGTTGTTTGTTGATAAGCCAAATGACACATGTAGGTGTGCATCTGGAGTTCCATCCTCTGTAGGTGTGCATCTGGAGTTCCATCCTTTGTAGGTGTGCTGAGATGGACTCCAGTGATGGTTGTTGTTGTGGTGGCGGTAGAGCATCTACTGCTTGCTAAGGCTGCTGACACTACTTTGGTTAGTGCACCTGCCTTGGCATGCAATATTTTTCAATCAATGATCTGTTGATGGGAGGTCGATGGGTTTGGTTGGTATGACCAACACTCCATAGAACTTGCAGAGACTCGTTATTAAAGCTGGAAAACCCAATGCTTTGTTTGGCTTTTCTGGGTTTAGTGGGTGCCTAGGACGTTCTATAATGACATACTGGCGGACGGCGTCTAAATCAATTGGGCAACATGAACACTGATCTGCTCCACGAAACTGTAGACCAGTTGACATTTTGGTAAAGTCATAGCAAAGTTATGATCACTTGGAAGAATATTACTGAAAAGAAAGGTCATCCAGATTTGACTAAGAGTGGTAATATTTTTTCACATGATTCGCAACCGCTTCCCTACCATGCTACGAACAAAGTCATGGCCTGAGAAGCAAAGCAGCTAACCTATTGCCTCTTCACCAAAACCTATAGTCATGTTTCTCCTTGAAGTGTATTCACATTGTTGTCCTTCTTCCAAGATCAATGGATTCCCTAAAATTGGTTGCTCACATCTCTGTCATAAGGGATCCATTGGCCCCAAACTTTGGAACGCTTAAAAAGAACTCCTTCCTCAGTAGGCCAAGCATTAGCATAGAATTCTAACACAACTTCAGGGTCATATTTGGGCATTGGTTCTGCATGTTGTCTCCAGTTGCTTCTAGTGATCTCCTCTATAAACTTAGAATAATCGCCCTCTGCTAGTTAGACTCTTCTTTTCTTGAGGAATGACCTATCTTTGATCAACCCAAAACAACATTGGTGCTCCTCACTGCAAAATTTGTGTCCATAGAAAACAAAATCTGCAGGTGGAGATGTGCTAGATCCTTCTCCTGCAGTGGTTTTTCGAGCCCTCTTAGTTGCAAGTTTCTTTGGAGCCATATGTAGCAAACTCACATCCAAACTAAAACTAGCATAAAAATCAATTTTCAATAAACACAAATGCACTTCATTTTCAGTTTTCCCAATCATAACAACCAATAAGTCAATTTTTGTAAGTTTTTCATTAATTTTTCAACTCAATGTATCCACCCTAGTAAAACAATCCAGTCTAAACAAGCTACCACAATTCAGTCCAAACAAGTTAAGCTTTCAAAGAATAACTCATGTGCTTGCATCCAAGGAAATTTGACAATTCAAGATTAGCTCATATTGTTGCATTCAAGTTAAAAACCTAAGTTGGCCTAACACCTAGAATAATTTCGAAACATGTTTATAGAATAGCATTCATTCATAATTTAAAATAAAATATGAACTGGCCATTATGATATTTTATTGAACAGTGGGTGTGCACATGTAAAAGTATGTATAAATGAAGGATAATGTGCAAGCATGATATGTAAACTTGTAGAGAGCAAACATTAGGACTAGGAACTACACATAACAACCACAAATTTGAGCATTTGATCAATTCGTGCATAAATAACATCTATCTTGAATCTCATTGAAAGACAACAAAAAACACAAACAAAACAAAGAACATTGCAAGAAAAAAAGATGGAAATGTGAAACTTACTTGAATTACATAGAGTGGTGTGTGAGACAAGATGAATTTCATGAATGGATGATGGCTTGGGCGAGTTTTAGGAGAAGGAGGGCGAGGGTTTCGGATTTGAGAGAAGAGGAAGATTGAATTGAAGTGGGGTGAAATCATATTTCACCGCTCTATTTTATTTTTAAACATTGATGTTCACTCGCCCAAGCGACTTGTCCACTCACCTAGGCGAGTTTGAAGTAATTTTTTTTAAGTAGAAAATAGTTGAACACTTCCTCCCAAATCTCACCCTTAATGCTTTCATTCATGCCAAAATTCAATTACAATTGTTTCAACAACACAACTCAAAACTCAAGATTACAAATCTACAACCTTTTATAAAAATACTTAAGTTTCACCAAAACCTATTATACACATCAACATACAAAATTACAAACATATTAAAAGAAATAGACAACATCTACAAACATGACACAAACACTAGAATATTTAAAGCACAATTTCACACTATAACTCAACCAACAAATTGAAACATATACATTCAAAAACATAATTTTTCAATAAAAACTTAAAAGTCAAGTTCAAAAATATAATTCAAAAACATAAGAAATAAAATTCAAGTAACACAATTTAAAACAAAGTTTAGAAATATTGGGTTGCCTTCCAGGAGCGCTTCTTTAACGTCTTTTAAGTCAGACGCCCTTGTTATGGCTCAAACTCCTACTATTGGATAACAGTGGTGAGACTCTCAACATCACCACCCAAGTAGTGTTTGATTCTGTAGCCATTCACAATCCTTGTCTTTTTTATGGCTAGATCCTCCAATATCATAGCTCCATGTGGCATAACTTCATTGATGATGAATGGTCCAGATCACTTAGATTTCAGCTTACCGAAAAACAATCTCAATCTAGAATTAAATAACAACACCTGTTGACCAGGCTGAAAATTCCTTTTCAAAAGCTTTTTATCATGATAAACTTTAACTCTTTTCTTATAAAGCTTGGAATTCTCATAAGCTTAAAATCTCAATTCCTCCAATTTATGAAGTTGGAGCTTTCTATATTCACCAGCTACATTCAATCAAAATTCAGAAATTTCAATGCCCAATAGGTAAGTGACAAGATTTTCCTTGGTTTGCCAAACCTTGAAAAGATGTTTTTCTTAAGGAAGCAAATAACATCCTTTGCATCTGCATGTTGAACAATTATTGCTTCCACCCATTTGGTTACATAGTCTACAACCAATAGAATGTATTGATTTGAGTAAGATGATGGGAATGGACCAATGAAATCTTTCCCCCAATAGTCAAAAGCTTCAACCTTGGGATCCCTCAAGCAATCCACTTGAGATTTTCCACTATCTCTGTAAATCCTGTATAGACTTTGAACACAGCTTGGGATCCCTCACCCTTGTGTTCAAAGATTCTCCAAGAGATAACCCGTCTCTTGATTACACTTCTCACAATGCCAGAGACAACCAGTTTCTTGATTACAACTGACTTTCTGAGATGAACAGAAAGATTTCTCTCCTTTAGAGTGGATGATACAAATTGAAGTTCCTAAAGGAATTTCTCTCTTTTAGAGATGATGATACAATTTGAAGTTCCTAGATGAATCCTCAATAGATTTGCTAGTATTTGCCCAAGAGTTGTTGAGAGAGCATTTGGCCATGAAGTTCTCTTAGAATATCTCTCTCTTACTTTTTGAAGTCAGACACACACATATATAGGCCCTTCGTGCCTTTTCAAAATAGTTTGAAGAAATGTATCTTTTCAAAAAGCTTTTTCTAAAATTCTTCACTAGTAATCGATTACACAATTATATTTTGAAGGGTCATGACTTTTCAACTTGAATTTCAAGAATCTCGTTGCTGGTAATCGATTACAAACATCCGGTAATCAATTACAAGTTTAAAATTCAAATTCAAAACCCTTTTTAAAAGTTTTTTTTCAAAATTGTATTTTGGTAATCGATTACACTGCCTGGTAATCGATTACCAGAGCCTTGATCTCTTGGAAACACTTGTTTTGAAGCAAAAGCTTGATCTTGAATTAATCTTGAAGCATTGCTTGTTTGGTGAAGCAACCTTGTATTTATCTTGAAGCAATGTTTAACCTTTGAATGTTTGTTGAAGTAATCTTGAAAACAACCTTGTTTGATTATTCTTTGGCATCATCAAAACCATGTATCATTCTAGCCTCCAATAGCTTGACTACCTCCTTTTTGAAAACTTCCTTTGTGGTTGGATTGAGGCGTCTCTTTGGTTGAGCTACAGGTTTATAATCTTCTTCCATTAAAATTTTGTATACAATAAGAAGGACTGCTACTTGTGAGGTCTGACAAGGTCCAGCCAATGGCTTCCATGTTCTCCAGCAAAATTTTCACTAGTCTCTTTTCCTCTTCTTCAAAAAAACTTGAATTAATGATAACTGGTTTTTGTGAATCACCTGCAACAAAAACATATTTCAAATGTGGAGGTAATGCTTTCAGCTCCATCTTTGAAATATGGTTCAGAGAAAACAATGACTAAAGCAATTTGAACTCTCATTTTCTACACATTCACTCATCTCCTCAAATGCTTTAGTCAATGTTTTCTCTGAACCATCTTTTCTTTGAATGAATTTCTTGGAGTCAGAAATCACTTCATTCAAAACACCCACTCTAAAACACTTTCTCTTATCTTTAGGGTGCTTTGTAGCTTCAAATACATTAAACTTCACTTCATAATCTTGCACACTAACAATGAGTTTTCCATCATCAACATCAATCATAACTTTAGCAGTCTTCATGAAATGTCTACCAAGAATCAATGGAACTTCACTATCCTCATCCATATCCATCACTACAAAGTCGACTAGAAAAAGAAATGTGTCAACTTTTACCAATACATCTTCAATAATCCCATAAGGATGCTTGATAGTTATGTCAACTAACTGCAAAGCCATCCTTATTGGTCTAATTTCTATTTCTATCATCCGTTTAACCGTGGACAAGGGCATTAGGTTAATACTTGCACCTAAATCAAGAAGTGTCTTTGCCATTGATAATCTCCCAATATTCACATGAATTGTGAACTACCAGGATAATTGGATTTCTATGGAATAGATTTCTGAATAATTGCAGTACAACCTGCCTCCAGCTCCACTGTTTCATCATCCATAATTCTTCTCTTCTTTGTAAGAAAATCCTTCATGAATTTAGCATATGTTGGCATATGCTCCAATTCCTCAGAAAAAGGAATGTTAATCTGTAGCCATTTGAAAATGTCTAAGAAAAGCCTATAATGTCTTCCTTATCTTTCTTTGATGGAGCATGCGGATAAGGAAGATGTTGAACTGGTGGATGGTTTAGTACAACTTTGCCTTTGTCAGTTGCTTGTTTCTTTGATTTCTATTTCTTCTCTTCACTTACCACTTTCTCTTCCACTTCTTCATTAGTCACCACTTCATCATTTTTCTCTTTTTCTTTTTCAACTCCTTCCTTTTCATCATTTTTTTCCACAACTCCTTCATTTTTCTTTTTCTCACCATCATCCTTCAAACCATCCACAGCCCCCCTCCTTGTTATAATTCCTTTGCATTGTTCCTTTGGGTTAACCTATGTGTTTGTTGAAAAAGATCTACTTCCATGTTTAGATAGTTGTTTTACAAGTTGTCCAACCTAAACTTCAAGATTTTAAATAGAAGCATCAATGTTCTTCTAGTTTGTGATAGACATCTGCATAAACTGAGTTAGAGTATCTTCCATTTTTTACATTTTATCAGGTTGAGCTTAGTGTTGCTCTTGTTGTGGACCCCTATTTGAAGGACCTGTATAAGAGTTATTAGAAGGACCTACATAAGAAGAGTTAGTAGGACCAAAATATGCATTATTATTTTGCTGCCTCCAGCCATAAGGCTGATTTGAACCTAAGCCACCTTTGTAGCCTTGGTAATTTCCTTGAAAGTTATGTTGAGGTCTAGTTTGATTATGCAAATAATGGGCCTCATCTTCCTGTTGGCAATCATCAGGTGTTGAGTAGTGCCCATTCCGATGGTCACCACCACAGAAATCACATCTTAGAACTTGTTGAACTTGATAAGCTTGGTGCGTTTTCTGTGATCGACCTTGCGAAAATTGTTGAGGAACTTGGTCTATCTGTTTTGTTAAGGCCTCTATTTGTTAAGTCAAGACTTTATTTTAAGCTAGAATTTCATTCTAAGTATCCAACTCCATTATACCTTTCCTTTGAATTGGAGCCCTATCATGGTGACTCTTTTAATCATTGGATGCTATGGAGTCAATGATTACAATTGCTTCATCAAGGCTCTTGGGCATCATAGTACCTCCAGCTAAGGCATCAAGAATCATCTTTGTCTGAGGTCTCAAAACATTGTAGAAAATTTGTAGTTGTGCAGCATCATCAAAACTATGGTTTGGGCACCTCCACAGTAAAGATCTGAATCTCTCCCATGTTTCACATAAAGGTTCATCGAACCCTTGGAAAAAGTAGCAATGGTTGATTTTGCACTAATGAATTTGGATGGAGGAAAGAATCCCGTAATGATTTTTTCCTCCACTTCTTCCCAAATGTTGAGACTTTTCTTTGGATGTGATTGGAGCCATGCCTTTGCTTTACCTGTCAAGGAGAATGAGAAAGCTCTGAGGTAGACAACTTCAACATCTTCATCAAAAGCTCCCATGGTACTGCATAGCTCCATGACGGTAGACATGATCCATTCTAGCAAAAGGGTGTGAACCAATCAAACTGAGCAATGTTGGCTTCAACTCCACAACCTTGTTACTAAAAGAAGGAATGACTATGTTGTTGTAATGCTTTGGTCCTTGTTAATAAGCATAGTCACCAAGAGTCCTCCTTGGTTGCTTTTTTCTTTTTTGTCATGTTCTTCCTTTTAGTCTTGGCAATTTTCGGATCAAATAACAATTTATCTGCAGAAACTTTGCCTTGCATAAAGAAAAAGGAACAAACTACAATAAGCCATAAGCACCAAGGTTAGTGAAAATAAAATATAACATTAGAGAATCTATAGAAAACCAAAATTCAATAAATAACTGAAGTAAGGAAAATGACCTATTAAAATCAAAAATTAAATCCGAAATAACTGAGTGAGCAACTCAAGTACCTGACAACGGAGCTAGAAACTTGTTAAACTATTGGCAAGAGTACCAATGTCGTCATAGGTTATAGATTTTATAAAAGAGATCGTCTCCACAAGGACTTGAGTTACTCATTTTCTCTAAATTAAAATAAACAATTCAATAGTTATGTACAACAAATTCAATCAAAATATCATGGATTTAACATAAATAACGAAAGTAGAGAAAATAACGGAATTAGTGCGTCGAAAATACGTAAAATTACAAAAACAAGTAAAATGAAATTAATTAATTCCAAATAAATGTAGCATTAAATTTCATAGTTCATACCAACAATATCCAAATAGTAATAATACATATGAATCATTTTCTAACATTGTTGATGCACACATTAAATCATCCCCGAATCAATCCCTCGCATTTGAGAATCCTAAGAATATTTACCGAATATTGATTCCTCGCATATGAAATAAAACTCCCAGCATTACACTCATAATCTCATGTTATTTGCAATCAAAATGTTATACTTTATTCCTAGTAACGTAACGTAAAGCGTAAATTCATTCAGTTCAAATTTTAAGAGTACTTTCCAGTCAAACTTGAAATCCAATTTCATGAAACTAGTGATCAAATAGAATCAAACATTATGAACATAATGAAATCACCAGTAATGAGTAGAAAAGATTCATATATATTAAATAAAATATCAAAAGAGATACATAAGTGTACAAATATTACATTCAATCCTTCAAAGAAACTAGTCGATCATTGTGTAGAGTACAAGATCAACAGAAGAAATGATGAAGGATGCAACCCACGACCACTTCTAGTTTCTCCTTTTGCATGGCTATTTAAACAAAATGGCCCTAAATGTGTCAGCCCAAGTCACCCAGGCAAGTTGGTTCCTTCAAGTTGAAGTAATCTCACTAGCCCAAGCGAGTTGATTGCTAGCCTGAGCGAGTGGCAATCTGAAATTCTTCAAAAATGACCATTTTACTCTTCATTTTGGCATGATTTTTGGATCCAACAAACAACCATCAAAACATAAGAAGTTATGGATGAATCTTCCATATTTAAACAAAAACATTTATAAATATACAATATATAAAACAACTAGAATTAAGGGAAGTTTATAAGAAAAGTATTAAAATCAAAAGATAAGTGCTAACATTCTAATCCCAAAACTAACTAAAATATGGCACTTATCAATCTCTCCATGGAAAATGGTCATCTTAGACTCAAGATACCCACTATAAGCCATTTCTCTTTGGCAGAGAGGGATCTCAACATAGCAAAATTGACTAATAAAGGTGAAGCACTCTCTGCCTGTAAGCTCGCTCTGGCAAAGAGGGATCTTGCACGAGCGAGAGCTTTGTAATTGTAACCAAAATAAATAAAAAAACAAATAAATATAAATATGTAGGATTTAAATATGTGGTATTTGACTTGAGTATTTCTACCCATTTTTGCCAAAGCAAATTGACATCTTGTTGAAGCGAAAATAGTATGAAATTTATTTGGCCAATTGGATCACATCTGTTCCAACTGAATTTATGCACCCATTTTTGCCAAAGAGAAGTGACAATTCACTGTAGCAAAAGTGGACATGAGTTTATTAGATTAGATGTACCACAATCGTTGTGGAGAATTAACATTTTGCTGCAATGAAAATTTAGAAAGTGAAGGTAACTGAAATATTTTCCCCTCTTTTAATCTTTCATTTTTAGTCACACACATCATTTGGCTCAAGAGCTTTCTTAAAGGAGAACCCTAATCCTTGCTCCATTCTCATCATTTCCTTACGTAAATCACCTTACTACGCTAACACCTTTCACCACTTTTTGTCATTGCATTTCACTTTCCATTCACATTTTCATTCAATCATTGTTCAAGTAAGTTCTCTATTAGTTGTTTTGGTTTATTTTGCTACTTCTTTAATTGGTAAATAATGAATATTTGAGAAATAGAAAAAACAATTATACATAAAGTTCTTTTTACATTTTAGGATTGTAATATATGTACCCTTTCCTGAATTCTACGATAAGAATTAAGGGTCTTAAACCCTAGATTTGTAGATAGGTTAGTTTAGGAAGTTCTATAGTTGATGCTTGTACATATTATGTTTGTTGGTGTTTGTGTTTGAATCTTTGTGATTGGTTCTGCATAACCAAGTCAGAAGTGATTTTGCTAAGGGGGGATTCTAGTCGCCATGGTGAAATCAAACAAAAATTGTGTGTGTGTGTGTCTGTGAAGTAGCTCCTATAGAGCTTGTTTGCCTTGGATTTTCTTCATCAATGGAGTCATTTGCTTCGTAAAGTTTGATGGAAGCAGAATGGAGAAGGAGAAGGATGATTGGAGACGTCACTTCAAGGAGAAGATGAGTCTAGAAGAAGCTCACTGTTAGTCAATGAATATGACTAACTTTTGTGTAAGAAATTTGTGCAAATTGTATCTAACTCCTCCCATTTATGGTCTTTTTGTAGTGTTGTAATTACTTTTTGTTAAATATAGGTAATAAGTACTTAATACTCCCATTTTGTGTATTTAATAATCATTCCCTTTCAATTTAAGGTTAATTAGGCAAGTTTGTGAAGTGTTGATTTTGAGCTGCTCGCTAAGCCAATCTGTCGGCTTTGTGAGCCATCCGCTGAGTACACCACTCCCGCAGATGAGCGCGAGGAAGAATCTGGAAGAAGGATGAGCTGGACATGTGCACTAAGCGAGGGCTCATCCCGCTAAGTGCCCCGCTTGCATCCATCCGCTAAGCAGGAAGATGCGCGCTAAGCAAGCCGGAGTCACACTAAGCACGCGAGCACCAACAAGACCACCTATTTAAGCCTGAAATCAGAAATGGAGAGGGAGTTTGGGCTTTTCTTGGAGCTTCTGCATGTTTAGAGTTTTCTAGAGAGAGAAAGGTCCAAGTTCCAGAGAGTTTTGAGAGCTTTTGTTGTGCGAAGAGCGACAGAGAACTGAGCTTGAAGAGGAAGCCTTCCTGAGAGCATGAGATGAGTTTGTGAGTGATTGTGAGATTATAAAGGTGGAGGAGACATCCCCACTACTTGTATTTCTTCAATCCTTCATTTTTCTCTTCTCTTTGTTGTAAAGGAAGCTTCCCTGATATGGAGAGCTAAATCCTCTGTTGGTTCTTCCTTGTAGGTACTTGATGTAAATACCTTTTTATCTATTTAATGATGTTTTATGTTATCTGTACTATCAGTATGTCATTTTAGTATGCTTTTGCCTTGATCACGTAGATGCATGCTTTGTTAGGATCATTCAACAGTGGGAACTAGTCTAATTCTTAGAACTTGATAGGACAGGGCTAGTTTATCGTATTTTCACGAGGGATCGGGGTATGATAACCTAGTTGTTTGTATGTTTGTCTTAATGCGGTTCTGGTCAAGTTTAGTCCAACAAGAGGGATCCGAGGATGATGCTTGATCAGGTTAGGCTAGACTATCACGAGGGATCGGGGTTTAGCATTTCAAGAGACACCATAGAACACATGAACATTGTTAGGTAGAGAATATCCTTATAACATCAAGCACCTAATAGGAAGACCAACACGTTGTCTACCTATCTTTCCACATCATTACTCACGTGATTTTCCTTTTTAATAGTTAGTTTACATACCTGTTCATACTCCACACATATCTTTTCACAACAAGACACCTATTCACTTAATATAGCTTTGCCAAGTAACACAAGTTCCTCGAGATTTCGATACTCGGTTCTTACCGTTTTATACTACTTGCACGATCTGGTGCACTTGCTGATGGCAAACACTCACCACCATAGGAAGCCATGGATAAGACCTTGAAGATAAGAGAAGATGAATGGAGGGAGAGGGAGAGAAGGAGCACGAAATTTGGTGCCTCAAAAGAGGTCTGAAGTTTGAAGTTTAATTCTCAAATGATCAAAGTTAAAAAAAAATGCACACTCATGGCCTCTATTTATAGCCTTAGTGTCACACAAAATTGGAGGAAAATTTGAATTTCTATTCAAATTTCACTTGAATTTGAAATTGAATTAGTGGAGCCAAAATTTCACTAATTATTATTAGTGAATTTAAGTTATGGTTTAGCCCACTAATCCAAAATCAAGTCCAAGATTCTCCACTAAGTCAAGAGGTATGTGAAGCATGAAGGGACATGCACAAAGTGTGACTATATGATGTGACAATAGGGTGTAGGAAGCAAATGCTCACCTCCCCCTCTAAAATTTAATTGGATTGGGCTTCTCTCAATTCAATTAACTTTTTTCTCAACACACACATCACATATTCACTTAATGCATGTGAAATTACAAAACTACCCCTAATACAAAAACTAGTCTAGGTGCCCTAAAATACAAGGACTGAAAAATCCAACATTTCTAGGGTAGCCTACCTACATTATGGAGCCCTAAATAAAATGACCAAAAATAATGAAATCCTAATCTAATATGTACAAAGATAAATGGACCCAACCTTGGCCCATGCGCTCAAAAATTTATCTTGAGGTTCATGAAAACCCTAGGGCCTTCTTCAGCAGCTCTAGCCCAATCCTCTTGGAGCCTCTTGCTCATGGCTCTGGTAACTGGTCCCTTCCTAGGAAGGATTGCATCATCCCCTCCCCCTTGAAAAGGATTTGACCTCAAATTTGTTGGTTTCTCCTCCTCAATATCAGCTCCACCAGCAAAAGGAATTAAATCAGAAATATTAAAAGTGGTGCTGACTCCAGACTCTTCTGGGAGGTCCGACCTATAGGCATTTTTATTGATCCTCTTCAAGACCTGAAAAGGTCCATCCCCTCTAGGGCTAAGCTTGGATTTCCTTTTAGTAGGGAATCTATCCTTCCTAAGATGGAGCCAAACCCAATCCCCCTCATTAAGACATTAAGAACTAGCTCCTTTCTTCCTCTATTGCCTTTAGTTGAATACACCTATGTTTGGTTCTCTATTTGGTTCTTAACCCTCTCATGCAAATTTACAAACTCTAACCTAGATTCCCCTTCTTTATGTATAAAAGAAGTGTCAAGTGGGAGAGGAATGAGGTCTAAAGGTGTTAGGGGATTTGGTGGAAGCTTGCTTGTGGAGCTTCTATGGAGGCTGGATCTTTGAACTTCAATGAGGTCCTTCAATGGCGATTTTCCACCATGGAGATGCAACGGAAGGCAAAGGAGAAGAGGAGAGAAGAGGCACCATCCACAAGGGAATAAGCTAAGGAAGAAGTAGCTTCACCACCAAGAATATGCCTTGGATAAGAAGCTTGAGGAGGATTCTTTAATGGAGGAAAAGAGAGAGAGAGAGAGAGAGAGAGAGAGAATGAGAGAGGGGGGAGCATGAAATTGAAGGAATAACTGAGGGAGATTAAAACATCTTTGAAGTGTGTCTCGCACAGAATGCAGA